>NC_056746.1:590242271-590542271 GCF_019279795.1 Protopterus annectens
ATTCTAGAGTGGAATCTTTGCTCGATGTTGTCCCAGAACAAACTTACATCCAAGAAGTTAACATTGCATTGAGGCCGTACGTAGTGTTCTGACCTCTATGAAAGGTCAGTTCGACAGTAATTCTATTTCTTTAATATGTAGAATTTTAGAAATTATTTTATTTAATAACTTCTTCTTATTTGATGGGGTTTATTATCGTCAAAAGAGAGGGGTAGCGATGGGGTCACCAGCTGCCCCGGCTTACGCCAACACCGTTTTAACTTGGTGGGAACATGAATTCCTTTCTGGTCTAACTAACAAATATAACATTTTGTTTTATGCACGTTATGTTGATGATTTGATTTTTATTATGGAAGGTGGTTTTCTTCAGGTAGACATATTTATCAAAGAAATTAATTCTTTATGTCCCTATTTACAATTTGTTAAGGGCACGGTTGGGAACAATGTTAACTTCTTGGATGTAAGTTTGTTCTGGGACAACATTGAGCAAAGATTCCATTCTAGAATTTTTAGGAAGGAGACATTTAGCAATGGGTATCTCCATTTTAAAAGTGGACATCCTAGGCACATTATCAACAATATTCCAAGAGGGCAACTAATTAGAGCCTCTCGCATGACTTCTAAGTTAAGTGATTTAGAACTTGAATTTAATTTTATTATTTCTCTTTTTATTGAGAGAGGGTATGATGTTACTAAGTTGAGAGAAACTGCCATTGAAATTTGGGGCAAATGTGATAAACAATTTCCACCTTTGTTGGACAACCTTGATGATGGGGGGTGTTTGACTGCGCAGAAATCTGATGACGCAGTCAACACCAATTTGGTTTGTTCATTACGTATGAGTTCTGATTGTCGACGCATCCAAGAGATGTTGACAAAAAACTGGAGGGTTATAAGGGGCAATTCAGATATCTCTAACGTCCTGGGAGACAAGCCGTTTTTTGTACAACGGAATGATTTCAACATTAAAAGGATCTTGGAGCATCATGACACTATGGGTATTTACAATAATGCTCCCCTTACTGTTAAGAGAGGGATGCATTGTTGCAACCAATGCAACATGTGTAGATTCATCTCCATAGGACCATACGTGAACGTTACTTCTTATGCTAGGACCCTTACTGTTCCTGGTTTTGTCAACTGTTGCACCCAAGGGGTGATATACATTGCATTGTGCTCCACCTGCAATGCTTTTTATATTGGTATGACAACCAGACAGTTAAAAATCCGGATAAGGGAACATCTGTATAGCATTAAAAAATGTGACAATACTAATGCTTTGTACAAACATTCGATTAAATGTTTATCCTTCAAGAAGTTTTTATTTTCTATTCTTGAAGTCTGTAATAGGGACTTGAGAGGTGGGGATTTTAAAAATTATCTCATGCAACGTGAGACATATTGGCAGATTAAATTAAGATCTGACTGTTATCCTGGTATTAATGATTCCATTAATATTAAATGTTTTTTAAAACACCGCAAACTTAAAATTAACAAAAGTAATCTTAACACATTACTTTATTCAGAGTAACAATGTTACTATCTCTTTAAATTTTTGAATGTTTTTACTGATTGTTTTGCTGAACATGTGATGTTTGTAATTAGATTTTAGCTATATAATCCTGTTTTTATTTCATTCTGTATTCTGATGAAGTCTTGCTGACGAAAGCGGTTAATAAATTTTGTATACGCTATTTCCTTGGAGGTTCTTTTTTGCTGCCTTATCTTGGTTTGGGATCCTCTCTGATAAGCTATATTTGAATGGAGGAACCGGGAAGGGATGTCTCTTTTATTATTTTTAAAGCTATTAACAAAGAAAATAAGGGACTCACAGATTTAAGGATATTACTGATATAGTAATCAAGAAAATTTAGCTTTATTTGTAGGTGATATTTCAACTTCATAATTCTACAACAGTATGTTTCAGTATTGTGCAACATTTTTAGGCAGTTTCAAGTATTTTGGGTATATAAAAATAAATGAAGATAAAAAATGCAATTGCAATAAATTATGTACCCATTAATGAATTGATTCATCATACCCATATTTATGAGAACACAATAAAGTATTTAGGTATGTGGAGTAAACTTAATGTGTTATGGGAGCTATGGATATATGGGAAGAGTCTATACAAAAGGTAATACAAAAATTGAGAAGCTGCAAGTTATATGGATAGTAAGATACTAGCAGTGAAAAGGCTTTAGTTCCTTTAGTTTTACATGCTGGTCATACATATTTTCATCACCCAGAGGATGTTATATATGATGATTAATAAATTAAAGGAATTTATTTATGAGGGGAAGAAGTGAGAGTTTAATAGAATGTGTCAATTCTCATCATGCAACAAAGTGGTTTAGAATTACTTGATTTGAATTGATAACTTTAGAGCTATACAGTTAAGACTTACATATGTAGTTCCATCAGAAGGTTATAAATCAAAGTGGTAAGGGGTGGTGATGAAATGAGGGTGGGGGGTGAGAAATAAGAAATGAGTAGGACTTTGTATGCAAGTCCTTACGGAACATAACAACTATACAGAATATTATATTCATAAAGTGGCAGAAAGTATTCTAAGAATGCCCACGCACTTCATCTGCATGATCTACATTATTAATTACCTCACATTCTTACTAACCTAGCTTCTTATTATACTATCTATATAGACCTTTCAACATCTGCCCTCTCCAAACTCTTTGGTTGGACTTGTATCTTTTTATTTTATTTCCTAGCTTAGTAGGCTATACTTCTAATATTTTTGTATATACTGATCGTCATATTTAATCGTCATTTTTTTTAATTTCTCTTTATTTTTACATTACTTGTGTGTCCTCATGCTTTATTGTATCCTATGAATTCCACAATCAAACTGTATGTATATATGCTTTTTTTAGTTACATTTGTACTAGTGTTTTATTTGATTTTGTTTAACTCTCTGGAGCCTCTGCTAAAAACGGGTATTTATTACCCAGTTGATCTTTCCTGGAAAACAAATGTCAATAAATAAATAAGAACTAAGCCAGTTTGGGACTGGAGAGAGATGTACAAAAAGGGATATCTGCAATAGGGGTACAGAAAATAGGGATGAGAAGGCTGGAATTTACTGGATGAAATTAGCAAAGGATTAGAGGTATTGGGGGAAAAATAACTAGGAAGGGAAAGGTAACTGAGTGGCATTAGGTTAAGAAGAAGTTTGGACTGCAGGTTAGAAAATGCCTTCCCTACCAGGGAATGATGAAAGAATATAGGCAAAGTAAAAATGATAGCTGAGTACTAAGTGAAAGACTCACTATGCTAAAGCTTTTAGCTGAGTTTAGAACAGATGCTGCTGTTAAAAAAAATAATTTGTAGGACATATAAAATATTGCACAATAAATATAGGAATCAATGAGGGAAGGTTAGAAAAGATTGGGAAAACAGAATAGAAATGCAGTCTACAAAAGACCTAATGGGATATCATCTGTATGACTCCATAGTATTTAACAAAATCCATGGCATGGAAATGTTTGCATAGGTATTTTATTACATTAAGCAGACTTCAGAAATATAGCAAATGTTGGGGGTGTGATGGGAAAGAGAGAAACAGATAACTGGGAACATTTTTTTGTGAATGTAATGACTTGGCAGATTTTAAAAATTCCCTAAGGGCTACTTTGGTATGTTGTCATAAATATTGGGAGAGCATATGGTTATAACTAAGGAAATGATTCTTTTCTTTTACTGAGATACAAAGACATAGTAAAATCCAGGGCTAGCCTTACACATAATCCAACTAGGTGGCTACCTAAGAGGCCATGCTTCTAGGGCACTCTTCCCATATTTATGTATTCTTAGAGCAATGAAATACAGTGTTTCTTTGCTCTAAAAAAATGAATAAATAATGTGTCCCTGTTAAAATGTGCCCTTGGCACGACAAGCACCCTGTGAAGGAGGTTCTACACTTTACTTGATCATTCAAGTCAAGTCACATCATGAACATTGTGAGGTGATGGAGGTGAGACATCGCACAATGTTCAAATGTAGGGACAAAGCCGTGTAGCTGGGTCAGGAGGTTTTGCATCAACATGATGCATTATTTTGAAAAAAAATAAGAAATATGAATCTCTAATGTCTTATTTTATTGACAGACTGTAACCTTCAGCAGTTTACCAGGTCATTAAAAATTTTATGATGGACTGATCCAAAATATGAGACAAAATCGGGGGCATTCTGCAAAATTCCAGGTAGTTGAAAGGAATGGGTCAATGTAAAGACAAAAGCATCAAGGTAAATTATGCTAGCTGTGGTCAATCAGATATTTTTGGCAATGTTGTTCATCTCTGTACACAAGAGTATTGAGGAAGGTTGCCATCATGGGATGGCAGAACAGCAGTGGATGGAACAAATATATGGATGGATAGCTGGATAAGTGACTATGAAAAAAGTAAAAAAGAAACTCAAACATCATTGGGAAATTAGGATACAACATCAGAAAAAAGACTGTCAGCCAGGATATTAAAATGTTTGCACAATTGTTGGATGAACACCTAACAAAACTGTATAATCTCATGTCTCTAATGGACACAGGCAACCTGTAAGTAGTTCATCTCCCAGGCCCCTGCTTGCAAATGTTTTATTTCCCAAGCCCCTGTTTACACTTATCAAAGATACCAGAACTTCTCAGACATTTGGGATGCATTGCTAGGCTTAAAAAGACCCTTGTGGTCATTAGCCTAGTAAACACCTGTGAACCTATGAACCTATTTGTAATACACACGTACACATCACACACTAGTAATTCCTGTGGTGCCATAAGTTTGCTAACAATGACTTCCTTACATAAATGTTGGACAAGGAAGGAGCTAGGTAATTACAAGTTTTTAATCTCACTTCAGTTCCCAGGAAGGTCATGTAAATACTCTGCTGGGCAGGGTTCTGAAAGTTGAATCTCTGGCAGTTAAAAAGTATGCATTTTGGCTTCACACTGCAGAGGTCTTGACACTCTAGCTTGCTCCATTTCTGTGACTAGTTTCTGGATGTGATAAGCAATGGGAAATGTTTTGGATAAACAGCCAAAACATGATAGTAACAGTGCTGAAAGAAGTTGTTTTTCTATAAGGGGTACTTCTACTTAAATATAACTAGATGTGTGGTCAGTGGATTTTTTTGGGGGGAGGTAAATATTAAAAGTTTTGCTGTTGATCCTGTTTTTCAAAGACTTGTCACTTAGCCAAGAAATATGTTTGGCAAGGAACCCTGTGGATATGGCATATCGGTGCTTCAGCAAGATCTCTGACATTGTTTCGTATGATTTTGGTTTGAAAATTAAGGATATGAGGTTTGTTCTCTGTATGATGGCATGGGTGGGAAAATGATACCTAATGTGAAGTAGAAGGTGGTTGATAGATGGAACTATTGCATAAAAAGTAAATAAAGAGGAAATTACCACTAATTTCATCACTGAGATCAGTCGGGGATAGAATATTTGTGGTAGAGAATTCACTAGGGTTGGAGATCAACATCAGCTTATATTCACAAGATATGAAGATTGGTTTGGAAGTCAGAGAAAGAAGAGGGTCTTGACAGAGACTCACAACCACTTGCATTATGAGCAGATAGGTAGCAGCTTGGATGTAATGTAAAAGGGCACACCTATAATGTTTTGAGGGGTTAATTCCAGAAAAAAATATAACATTCACATCAGGCAAATGATGTGGGAGTAATCACATCTAAACTAGATTTATTCCATGCAATATGAAAATTAAATAGTTAAGACCTTTAAGATACTGGGGTGCATGATGAAGGATGCAGATTCCAAAGATGCTGTGGTCATCCTTTAATTGAAGAACATCAGTAAGGCCACATCTGGTATAGTGTGTGTGTAGCCCTGGGGGTTGCATGCATGAAAGGACATAAGACTGTTTGGGTGAGTGCACTGCAGTTATTAAAACTGGGAAAGGAAAGAGGAAATGGGATATGATATAATACTTAAGAAGTTCAACATGTTATCATCAGAAGAGAGAAAGAAAGTGGGTTCAGAATACTATTTCGGGGCAAGTTAGAAGGGAGGATTGAAGAGGAAAAGTTACAGGTAAATTTGAGAAAATGCTACTTTTCATAAAAGGTAATAGCGGAATGTATTGCCTATGACAGTGATACAGAGTAGAGATGTAAAGTTGTTTGAGAGAGTGCAAAGAGTGGAATGGAATGGAAAAGTGGAAGGAACAGTTGCATGGAGACTAGCTGCAAAAGGTTGATGGAATTGACAGACTCAGAAGTCGTCATTCTGTACTTTTATATGTTTATACATCTCCAACTTGTATATCTGCCATGGAAAAAAAGACAAAGAGAGTAAGACTAGAGGGAAATCACCTCTATTCTAACCCACACTTGGGCCACCCATAAAGCTAGAAACCAGAGTAAACAATTGTCTGTATTCCCCATCTGAACATCTTTACTATCACTAAATATAGTCATTAGCATTCTCCGCTCTATGAAGCAGATTTTTTCTTTTGTCTCTCCAGCACAGAATATTAGCATATTTAAGTGCCATCTCTGATGATCTAGAGGGATAAAGCCCACAC
Organism: Protopterus annectens; assembly: GCF_019279795.1. Taxonomy (NCBI): domain Eukaryota; kingdom Metazoa; phylum Chordata; order Ceratodontiformes; family Protopteridae; genus Protopterus; species Protopterus annectens. The sequence continues at coordinate 590,248,832 of NC_056746.1, forward strand.
TGTGGGCCAGGTGACCTGAGGTTAAGGAACAACTCAGCTGACAGAGCTGGCTGGGAGGAGGGATGGTGATTGCAGCTGGCTGTGGTTTGCCGCAATCTGTCAGAGGAGGGATAGGGTTGTAACTCATGGCATAGAGGGAGAAATCCAGCTCACCAAACCACTGCTTGGGGTTTAACTTTGTAGTTGGTGTGAGGAAGTATGCATCCTCAAGGGGAAGACATTGTGGGCCTCTGCAGTTATGCAGATTGCATGTCCTGCCCACCCAGGTTTGGGGATACAGCCATTAGAAATGCAATCATAGCCAGGATGCTGGTGGGAGCACAAGTAACCCTCATGACTGCCTGAATATCAGCAACTCCAGTTTCACAAGTTCCTAGGTTCTCACTAGGAAGTCAGCTAGAGTGGTCATATAGAACATAGCCATGAAACATACAGACTTTAGTGGTTGGATTTGCCATCCCATTCATTGAGGGTCATACTGCTTTTCCCAGACATAAATTTATGGTTATCTATCCAGTCATCAGGGTAGAACTTGAAGGAACCCAATGTATTACATTGTTTGACATGCAAAGGGAGCTTGTACCATTGGTGGGAAATTCTTCAGGAGAAGAACATATTTCTCCAAGAAGTTTTGTTTATGATGCAATGAAGGTTGACATCTTTGGAGCGAGTATTTTTAGCATTACTATTAGTTCTAGGTGGAGAAAGTCCAATAACATGGGATTGTTCATAACCCAGAAGAAAAGGCAGAGATCACCACATCTGAGCTGGTCTGAGACAGAGAAAAACAAAACATTTTTTTTAGTGTTTCCAGCTACTCAAGGGAATTTAGTCCTTTGATTTATTTTTTTTTAGAAAATGTTTTGGTCCCTCTAGTTTGGTAACATGTTTGGAGAGGTATATTCCAAACAATGCATTCTGTTCTATAATTGGCCTGAAGAGGGAAGAAAATAAGGGTATTATGACATCCTTAAACATGGGGGATTTATAACCCTGATAATTAACTGAGCACGGTACCCTGTTGTACACCTGACAACAGGACAGTTGAACTGTTTTCTAAAGGACTTACTTATGTTCCTTCCTGCCAGTCCAATTTGGCCAAAACATTACTTGACTTTAAAGTGTATATAAGGAAACTTAATTTGGCAATCTTATTTAACAGTAGTAATTGTAACTATAGGGAATTAGATGTTTCAAGTACTTACAATCCACCTATGCACCCAACACTACGTGTTTTTGACCAAGTATGTGAACTTGACATTAGAGCGTTACTAAGTACTGGAATTAAAAGACAAAGTAACAAGTAAAACAGAATGGGACTTGTTGAATGATTTGAAAAGGAAACCTATTAGAATGATGAAGCCAGACAAGGGGGGAGGACTGCTTCTTATGAACAACGAATATTATAAGGCTAGAATGAATAAAGTGTTAAGTACTAGCACATATAAACAAGTCAGCAAGAATGAATTATACACTGCTTATCATAGGATAAACACCTACTTAAATTACTTGTTTTTGGAGGCACACATAGACATGAGCAACAATGGTATACCCTAAGATTCCCAAAATGTTTGGTGTGCTAAAAATACATAAGAACATACAAGACCCCCCCATGCGAGCTCTGGTAGAGGCACGTCAGTCTATAACTTACGTTAGTGCAAAACTTGTAGATTCTATTCTTAAAAAAAATATGTGAAACAAGAACTACAAATTAGTCGTGACTCTTGGTCTTTCTTAGAAGAGATCAACAAAATCAAGTTCACTAAAGAAAACAACTTCTTAACAGTAGACATTTGTGACCTTTACAGTTCAATCCCACATGAGGAAGGGATAGAATTTGTTTTGGCCAGACTGCATAGACTTGAAGCCCCAGACAATGAATAGTAGAGGAGTTGTTGGGTATAATTCTTTCCAACAACTACATCCTATTCAACGATACAATCTACTTACAACTAGTGGGGGGTAGCAATGGGCTCACTATGTGGTGCGAGTTTCACCAACATGGTGATGGCCCATTGGGAACATACTTACTTATTCAACAACCCCAGTGTAATGAACTTGATAGAACATTACACATGCTTTTTGGACAACATTTTTATAGTACTAAAAGGATACGAAACTTCAGCTACTGTCATTTTGCAGGAAATGAACAACAGTACTAACTTTTTGAAATTTACATAAAATTTCAGTAAAGACATTATAGCATACTTAGACATACAGCTGAAAAAAGATGTTGTACTTAACAACTACACAGCATCTATATATTGAAAAACAGCTTATTGTAATTCATTCTTGCACTACACAAGTGCACACCCTTTCGGTACAAAAAATCTATAGTGAAAGGGCAGCTCGTAAGGGCAGCCAGAATGGTGACTACTAATGAAGATGTTTTCACTGAATGTCAAAATTTAACTGAAATGTTCCTGCAGATAGGGTATCCTGTAGGATTCGTCAAAGAATTGGTACTAGAAGTGTCATGCAGATGTCAGGTTTTTATAAACCAATACCTTGTTCACGTAGAATCAGTACCTTAGACACAGAAAAGGAACTAACCACAGAAGAAAGGGTACTAACACCTACTATCTACACAGACATACACCTGAGGGAAGTTGGTCAATACAACAGTAGTTTTATTGTAATATTTAGTATTGACATGTTTGAAATTAAGAAAATCATTAATAAAAACTGGAATATGTTAAAAAATGAGATTGAGATAGTCAACAAGATTGGCCACAGACCTATTGTTACTTATAGTAAGGGTAAAATTTGAAAAACCTAGTAGAAACCCCTATAGTAAATTTCACAAGGACCCCAGGGATGTTCAAATGTGAAAACTGTAAGTACTCTGGATTCATTGCAACAGGACAACACTTTTCTATAGGTAACCACATGTATTCTATCACAGGTAGGTACAATTGTAATACTAAAATGGTGATGTACCTAGCTCAGTGCGTTCTCTGTCCTGTTTTCTATATTGGGAAAACAGACAGAAAATTAAAAGAAAGAATTCATGAACATCTGTACACCATTAGAAAGGGGAAAACATAGAAGGCACTGGCTAGGCATATAGTTAATTCACCAAACCATAAATTTAAGTTCAAAATAATAGACAAGATTACTGAAAATATACATGGAGGACCAGCGTCACTATTTTTAGAACAACTTGAATTATTGTGGCAACTTCGATTAAATGCCAATCAATTTCCAGGATTAAATGAAACATGTACTATCCTCCCATATTTAAAATTAAAAAGTATGCAGAGATAAAATCACTTGCTTAAGTTAATCAGGGGTTCAAGGGTAGGTTCTACACATAAATAACTCATGCACAAGTTGTTATATATCAAACATGAATATTTTCAACAATAGTATGTTTAAATAAATTTCATCAGTAGACTTAATAGTTAAGGATGAACTTTCCATTCACAGAGGAGAATGTATTGTTTTTTATTCAGTGCCTTTCATTCGGTATTTTATTGTCACATGACTTATTAGATGATATATTTAAGAGTGTCTTGAATGAGTTTTTGTTATCTGAAGTCCGGCCACTGTGCTGGACAAAAAGCGCTTAAGTTATCTGGTTGGATTTAATAAGTTGTATTTGTGCTTTTTATAGTATCGGTTGCTTTCATTTACTTTGAATTAATTGAGCATGGTAGAAGAATTTCCTAAATATATTTTAATATACTGATTGAGGAACAGTTCATAGTCAGGTACCCAGATCTCTAATGTTTGTGTCTCTCTTAGGTGGGGTCCCATTTATGTGACAATCAGTAGGATAAACTTGTTTCCCAAAGGCAACTGCATCAAGTGTCCAAGTGCTAACTCTAACAAGCTGTCTTGGAGGATATGACTATCCATGGATTAGTCAATAATAGCATACCAATTTACAGTTATCTGTAAAGCTGGTTAGCCATAGACCTTTGACATCTGTTTTCAAATCAGGGAAGTAGATGCTGAAGAGGAGGCAGCCTAGAAAAGTGTTCTGAGGGGCAACCCTATTGCCATGCCTTTTAGATGAAGAGGTACCCCTAACCTTTACTGTATGCAATTGATCAGAGACCCAGCTTTTAGCTCAATGGGTATCATAGCAGTTTATATTTAGACTAATGAGTCTGTGAATAATGCCAACATACTGGGTAATCAATGGCATTAGTAAGATCCAGATACTCAGCATGGACAGAATTGTCTTTGTCAATACCATCCATTATGTTTACAAAGAAATTAACCAGATTACAGAAACAGGATCTACCTTTCATGAAGTCAACTTGATTAGGTCAAGGGTCTGTAGGTCATCAGTTTCACTGTTTATGTACCTCACCAAGACATGTTCCGTGATTTTACAAACACCAGGGTCTGTGCTGGAGCAGCCCATGTGAAGTAGTACCACAATGGCCGTTATTGAGAAGTTGGGTATCTACCCTGTGGAAAGACTAAGGCAGAAAAGGGTTAGGAGGGGCTGAGTAATATATTTTGTACTAATTAAGAGACAGCGTCATAAAACCTCTGGCCCCACAGAGCTATTGTTTATGGTTTTAAATAGAGCTTCTAGGATCTAGTCCATAGTGACTTTTTAGGAAGGGAAGTTTATTAATTCAAGGGAGGGAATATACAGGTGAGTGAGAGGTGCAAAATCTCAACTGAATTTGTCAGATAGTACACTGGGTATGGCTCCGGGATCATAGGTTATAGCATTTGACTGGAGCTTGGTGCAGTATTGGATGTCACTTCTAATACTCCTCACACAGTGGAAAAGGCCTTATGGTTATCTTTGGAGTTGGTAGTTACTATCAGTTCATATACTGCCTTAGTCTTCTCTGTGGTATGCTTGAGTTCTATGCTGGGCTGCATAAGTACTGTCTTATAGTGGGAGGTGGGGAATCTTTTATTAGAAACAAGTAGATTTTTTTCATTTTATAAAGGTTGAATTCTTTGTAGTTCTACAGTGGGGTTCATTTTTGAATTTCACATTATACTTATACCAAATGGAGATGGAAGTCTCTATACAGTGGTTTAGATGAACATAGAAATCAGTGGTGTACATAATAGCACTATTCATAGTTTAGTGCTAAGTTAATTGTCCTTGTGGGCCATTTTAAGCCTAGCCAGGTATCCCATGTGAGAATCAAACCTTACACCTTGTGTCTGTAAGGTAAACATCTTAACCATTACACCAAACTCCCACAAAGAGCTAGATGCTTCCAGATTACAGCTATGAATGGCATCACACAAGCTAATTACCTTAGTCCTTTGAGCCACGGAAGCTGCTTGACGTAAGTTAAGTTAATTAGCAAGCAGGAGAGCAGGGGATGCTTTTAAATTTCTTTAGCCTGTGAGATAGTGACATTAGGCTGGCTTTGAAGTAATCTTTGAATATTGTAGAGGCAAGATAGTGCTAGTTTTGAAAGACGTTTGTACTAATGAAGAGACAGCGTCACTTTTGTGGTCAAATTTGATTAAGGAGAGAATGCCATTAATAATGGTACAGGCAATGGCAGCAGTTGTAAAGATAAGGTTAAGTATATCTAGTTGATTTACATAGCTAGTACTGATAAAATCAAGGAACCACAGGTTGCATTTATTATTTTTATATGAGTTCCAGTTAATGGGTAGTTAAAGTCACCCAGGATTAGCCCATTGGGATCCACAGATACAGACTTCAACTTATCAAGGTAGCCATCACATATGTGTGTGTGAGCATGTGTCAGTGTGTCTGAGTATGAATGTCTAGAAGACCTCAAGTTTGGAGCAGTGACACCACCTTAACATACTCTGTATTGGAATTTGGTAGGTTAGAAAGTCCAGGAGGTGGACCTTGTATATAAATGCATTGTGGGGACTGGAGAAAGTCTTAGCAAATATGCAAAAGGCCTGAGAAGATAGAAATGCAGGCTAGCCTGTCAGCCATCACTTGTCATACTGACACATGTTAGATTCTCCCTGGAATAACACTAGCTAGTTAACCACTTATTGAAGTCAATTATTTTTATTTTGGAATTGTGGCATCATTCTCAGAGATATCATGATACCGCTCAACACAATGGTCATATCTGCTTCAGACACGTGCAAGGAGAGTTCAACTGCATCTCTCTCTCCATCTTCCCTAGGGTGGAGTGGCTAAAGTTTTTCAACCCAATGTGTGTAACTACAAGGTCACACTCATATTTGGAATGGCTGGAACTAAGGACTTTGGTCATATCACAAATCTTGGCATCAAAGAGACAGCTGATTGTGACCCAGTCTTTGCTCAGTCTGGTGAGTGGAACATCAGAGAGTCTAACTACGGCTTTGCCTATTACTACTACATTTCCATGTGTGGTCACAGCCTTTGGAGAAATTCATAATCATGAAAGATAAAGTACAGTTTTGTACCTACCATAAATGTAGATGTCCGATAGGTATGCATCTGCAGTCATAACATATAGGTTGTCCTGCCTCAGGCAGCCCTTCGGTCGGCCGGATTCCAAAGTCTGGGTCTGGCCTCGGCTGATGTCGCACTTTCCCCGACGTCAGAGCTTCTGGGGTATAAAGGCATCAGCCGACGCCATTTTCCTCAGTGTTTCTTGCCCCAGATGCCAGGTGCCCTCTAGGAAGGCTAAATTTGGATAAATGTTGAAAATTCCAAACAGTAGCAAACAATATATATATATATATATATATATATATATATATATATATATATATATATATATATATATACATATATACATACAAACAAATACACCATAATAGATTCCCCCAGCTAGCTGAAAAAGGGGTAAGCACCCGAGGAGTACCACAGAGGGGAAGGAGGGTGGGTAATCCTGACTGCAGATGCATACCTATCGGACATCTACATTTATGGTAGGTACAAAACTGTACTATGTCCTTCAAGGATGCATCTGCAGTCATAACATATGGGTAGAATACCATAGCCAAACTGGGGGAGGAGGTACTAAGATAAGGATGGTGTAGTTAAGATCCCCTGTAAAACTGCAGTTGCAAAACCTGCTCGGGATCTGGAGTATAAAGGTAGATTGTAATGCTTGGCAAATGTATGCACGGAGCTCCAAGTAGCAGCTTCTAAAATGTCCTTGGTAGCCACCCCTCGTAGGAAAGCTGTAGTGGTGGCTGTGGCTCTTGTGGAGTGAGGCCTGATATTTTCAGGAGCTGTCTTTCCATGAAAAGAGTAGCAAAAACGAATGCAATTTCCTATCCATTTTGAAATTGTCTGTTTGGAAATTGCTTTTCCTTGCACTCCAGTTGCATATGCTACAAAAAGTTGGTCAGTTTTTCTGCTGGTTTTAGTTCTGTCCAGATAGTAGCATAGTTGTCTGTGTACATCCAAGGTGTGCAAAAGTTTTTCCCCCCTGTTCTGTGGGTTAGGGAAGAACGTAGGCAAATGGATAGCTTGGTTCAAGGATACCCTGGATACCACCTTTGGCATGAAAGTAGGATTAGTTCTCAGAGACACTCTATCCTGGTGAAAAATAAGGAAAGGCTGCACTGCCATTAATGCCTGTAACTCAGATACTCTTCTTGCTGAAGTGATTGCCAGAAGGAAAGCAGTTTTCCAAGATAAGAACTGTAAGTCTGCTGATGCTGCTGGTTCAAAAGGGGGTAATGTTAATTTTTCCAGCACAAAATTGAGATCCCATGTAGGCAGAGGGGGTCTCCTTGGAGGTTTTACATTTCTGATCCTCTTAAAAATTGTCTGAGGAGAGGGTGAGAGAAGATAGGTGGATCCATGTTGTACTCTGCTGAAATTGCTGAAGCATGAATCTTAATGGAGGAATAGGACAGGCCATTGTGGAACAGTTCTGCTAAATATTCTAGGATGTGTGCTAGGTTTGCCAGTGTGGTATTTGTACCCTTTGATGCGCTCCAAATGAGGAATCTCTTCCATTTAGCTGAGTATGTCTTCTTTGTGGAAGGTCTGCGAGCCTCCAGGATAATGTCCTTGACCCTCTGAGATAAAACAGTTTTGTTTTGTTTTAAGCAATTTTCCAGGCAGTTAGCTGCAGTGTTTTCAAGTTTGGATGCAGGGTCTTGAAGTTGTTCTGCGTTAGAAGAAGAGGCCATAGGGGTAGAGGCCATGAGTTCGCCCGAGACATGCTTCTCAGTAGTGGGTACCAGTGCTGCCTTGGCCAGTCTGAAGCTATTAGTATCACCTTTGGCTGTTCCTCTCTGATCTTCAGTAGAACATTGTACATCAATGGGAGAGGTGGAAAAGCATACACTGTTAGGGCATTCCAGCTGAAAGAGAGAGAGTCCACCCTCCAGGCTTGTGGGTGGTATACTCTTGAGCAGAATTTCTTCAGTTGGTGGTTGAGTGGGGAGGCGAACAGGTCTATCTCTGGCATTCCCCATTTGCTTGTTATGATTTTGAAGATGTCTGGATGCAGCATCCATTCGTGAGCATCCATGGTAGTTCTGCTTAGGCTGTCTGCTAGTGAATTCTCTTTTCCGGGTACGAATTTGGCCTGCAGCTGGAAGTTGAGATTCAGGCCTAGGTTCCACAGATCCATTGCCATCCTGCATAGAGGGTAGGAATGCGTGCCTCCCTGTTTGTTTATGTACCACATGACTGTGGTGTTGTCTGTCCTTATCAGCAGATGTCCTTGCTGGAGGAATGATTTGAATGTCTCGATTGCATGTTTCACTGCCAGCATCTCCTTTAGGTTTATGTGCAAGTTCAGCTGGTCCTGAGACCATAGGCCTTGGATACACTTGTCCTCCATGTGTGCTCCCCATCCTAGGTCTGAGGCGTCCGTGGTGATGGTCTGCCTTGGTTGTGGTTTGTTGAAAGGCAACCCTCTGTTGGACTGGCAGGCCTGAGCCCACCACAGGAATTCCTTTTCAGGCATGGAATGATTGGTATCATGGTTTCTAGACTGTGCCTGTGTTGAGACCATACATTCCTTAGGTACCATTGTAATTTTCTCATATGTAGCCTGGCATGCGGGATCAAGATTATGCAGGATGCCATGTAACCCAGGGCCTGCAGGACTTTCCTTGCAGTGAGCTGTGTTTGTCTTGTCAAAGCCATGAAGTAGACTGGTAGTTGCTTTTGTTTTTCTTCTGTGAGAAAAGCCATCTGAGTCATTGTGTCCAGATCCGCACCCAAAAATGTTATCCTTTGGGATGGCACTAGTCTTGACTTCTGGATGTTGACTGTGTATCCCAAGGCCTGTAACAGGTGCATGACATAGGCCAAATCCTTTATTTGTTTTGTCTTGTTGTCCGCTTGTATTAGGCAGTCATCCAGGTATGGATAGATTTGAATTCCCTGAAGCCTGCAATGTGCAATTACTGATGCCAGGCATTTCGTGAATACTCTGGGTGCAGTAGATAAGCCAAAGGGCAATGCTGAGAATTGATAATGCTCTGATCCTGCAAGAAATCTGAGGTGTCTTCTGCAATCTGGTCATATAGGGACGTGCAGGTATGCCTCCTTGAGATCTAGAGTCACCAGCCAAGACTCCTTGCCCAACATGGGAAGAAGTTGCTGTAGGGTCAGCATCTTGAATTTTGGCACAATGAGATATTTGTTTAGTGCGGACAAGTCGAGAATAGGCCTCCATTGGTTTTCTTTTCTTGGTACAAGGAATAGTCTGGAATAAAATCCTTGGCCTTGTTCCATAGATGGTACCCTTTCTATAGCTTTCATCTGAAGTAAATTGTGGATTTGTCTTAAAGCCTCTGGCTTCTGGTTTGGTGGAAGGTTTGGCATTCCGCTCCTTCTTGGAAAAGTTTGGAAGTGAAACCTGTATCCTTTGTCTATGGTTTGCAATGTCCATTTGTCTTTTGTAATGCAATACCAGTTTTTCGAGAATAAAGACAGCTTTCCGCCCAAGGGTGCTTCCAGTTGTTCCCTGGTAGGTGGAATCCGAGTCAAGTCATTGTGTCTGTCCTGTGGAAGTGGTTGTAGTTGTAGCTGTGGCACTACTCCTCTGGTTGGCAGGCTGCCACTGACGACCCCTGTAGGCACCCTTTGATTGACCTCTGCCTCTTGGGCGTCTATTCCTGCCCCTCTGTGCTCTGGAGGTGTCTGAAAAGGACCAATTCTTTGAAGGCCAGTTTCTGCTGAACCTCAGAGGTTGAACCTGCAGAAAATCCTTTACTGTTTGCACAGATTTTGCTTTTTCTTCCACTTTCTTTAGAATCTCCTGTGCAGGGGAGCCAAATAAACTTTGTTTCTCCATTGGAGCATCTAGGAGTTTAGCCTTGACATGGTCTGGCAAGGGTTGCTCTTTTAGCCAGGCATGTCTTCGAATTACTGCCCCAGTCATAGCTGATCTAAATGAAGCCTCCAGTGCATCATAGCCACATTTTAAGAAATGATTACTGACCTGCTGAGAGTTGTGTACCAAATCCTGAAGGGACTTTCAGTCTAAAGGTTCAGTAGAAGAAAGCTTTTTATTCAGCTGATCTAACAAATATTCCTGGTACTGTATCATGTGGAATTGACAGTTTAATGCCCTGGCAGAAAGAGTAGCAGATGTATAAACCTTTTTCCCCATCTCTAATGCTCTTGACTCTCTTTCAGAGGGTAGGGGGTTTTTGGCAGTGGCAGCTGCAACGCCTTTGGGGCCCTGAGATATAGTTTCTGGGTCTGCAGCATGGGCTTTATACAAATGGAAGTGAGACTCCGGGACCCTGTAATATCTGTCAGGTTTTGCAGGGGCCGGGGGAAGAGAGTCAGGGGCAGAACTGACATCATTATATGCATCATCAACTACAGTTAGCACAGGTGGTATGGCTAGAGGCCTATGCTGTGGTAAGTGCAGAAAGGTTCTTAATCTTTTTCTAGAGTCAGAGAAATCCTGACCCTGCCACTGAAAGTGTTCCCTCATTGAATGCAAAGTTTCCCCAAAAGAAAATTCTTCAGGAGGGGAGGCAGAAGGAATAGAGTCTTCTGCATCTGAATCCTCATAAGGAGAATATGGCCCTTCCTGATGGTCTGATAATTCAGATCCATCCGAGGAGTAGTCTGAGGAGAGAGGTTCAGGGGGTTCAGTCCTAGGCCTTTTGTCAGGAGGAGGGTGGGAGGCCCTGTCTGGGTGAGGTTGGGAACCCCTAATCATGAATATAAGGTCCTCAGCAAGGCTGAGAATCTGAGAACTTGAGGGAGGTCTCTGAGAAGTAGCTTTTGCAGGTAAGGCTTTTGAAATTTTAGCTGCTTTAGCTCTGGAGAAGGCCATAATAGACATAGAAGCAGGGGGCCTAGCTGCCCCACGTGCAGGAGTAGAAATGTCCAATGGAATGGTGTCGGACAATTCTTGTGCGCTTGCTTCTTCGGTAGGGATTTCTGTAGCCGACGCAGCCGGGGCCTCTCTGGCCTCGGTTGTCGGAGGTATGATTTCGGCAGAAGTAAGAACCGGGGACTCGGTTTAAGCCGAAACCGAGACACTCGCGGTAGGCCTAACCGTGGTTTCAGCTGAAACCGCGGGCCGCGAGTGTCGATCCTTTTCCTTGCGTTTTTTGGCTAAATGTGTAGTCGGAGTCTCCGACGGCATTTTATATGCAAAAGCGGATCCAAAAAACTCTTCTGCAAACTCCGACCGACGTCTAAGAGTCCGTCGGTTGAAGGAGGCACAGGCTAAACAAGCTGATACGTCGTGGTCTGGGCCTAAGCAAGGAAGGCAGTAAGAATGGAAATCCTTATGAGGTATTTGTTTCCCACAAGTTAAACAATTATTTACTTTGTCTGACATCGGCTGAGGCAAGAAAGAGTCCCCAACGGGGTACTTAGCTTTTTTAGAAGTCTTCGGTAGCTGAAATCTCTGGATCTGACCGACCGGCACTTGCGAACAGCTTCTGCTTTGGGCACCGCGCGGCAAGAAAGACTGAGGAAAATGATGTCGGCTGATGCCTTTATACCCCAGAAGCTCTGACGTCGGGGAAAGTGCGACATCAGCCGAGGCCAGACCCAGACTTTGGAATCCAGCCGACCGAAGGGCTGCCTGAGGCAGGACAACCCATATGTTATGACTGCAGATGCATCCTTGAAGGACATCATTCCACTACCTTGAAACAGATGACATATTGGTATGTGTAAAGCAGATCTCTGTTCTTTTTTTTTGTAAAACAGAGTATTAGCCTCAGTAGTTCTGGATGCACCACCCAACTACAAATGCAAAAAATGGGTTCAAGTCCAGTAAAGGGAGGCTTGGTGGTTAACAGGTATGGGTACAAAAAAAAAAAACAAAATAAAAAAGCAAGAAAATAAAAAGAAAGTATTAGCAATATTAGCATATGTTAAACAGCAGTGCAGTAATCAGTATACCTATGAAACAAGCATAGAAAGTCAGGAATAAATAGAAGTATATGAATCCAAATATGAAAATAAATGGGCTGTGATATAAAATTATTTCTGGTGCAAGAAGATATGAGAAAATTAAGAAGTAAATTGCATGTCCAAGTTGGTCTAGTATTGTAGAGTACCAACAGCAAACAAAATACCTGCACATGTGGTTGGTGCACAGCTATACCATATCACCAGAACAGCAAAGAAAAAAGAGCCAGCACACAGTAATTCCAGTGTAGCCTTCTGGCAAAGGAATATTTTATTCCATGAAGACTAAGTAAAAAATTAACCCAGTGGGGTCATACCGGTATCGGCATAAGCCTTCTTCAGCAACCACACCACATGTGGAGCAAGCATGGACTCCCAGAGGGATCAGCATAACCAGAAAGGTTTGAGGAACTACTTGTTAGCTTTCTTTGTTGTGAGGGGCATGGCTTGTACTATCGTATGAGAGAGAGAGAGACAGAGAGAGAGAGAGAGTATAAATGGAGGCTTAGTGTCAGTATATAGTTCTGTAAATTATCAGTGCTGGCATAAAACATTAGGGAAAAGATATAGTAGTGTGTGCACCTGTATGACATACTTTACACAGCATCTCAGGAGAAAAAATTTTTTTTTCTTCTCAGTGCTTTTTGCCTTACATTGCCCATTCATTCCCAAACATCCTGCATCACTGGAATCTGCAGTAGATTGACTTCATCTTCCCACAACATCAGCTGCATGGGAATATGCATACTTCCAAAGATGCCACAGAGCTAAATACAACACATATCCTCACTAGTGAGTATATTACTGACCCTTTTGTACCACAGCAGCCACGCTACCCACCCTCTACACATTGTCAGTACTGCAGTAGATCAAGCTGCCACCCCTCCAAGGGGGTGAAATCACATCAACTTCTCACTCCCATCCCATCCTCCCTTTCAGGCTACTTTAGTTTCTGTCTTGCTAATAAATCACGTTACCCAACTGCATAGCTCTCAACCTCTTTGAGCAAGAAATCTGGACAAGGCCATACATAAAAACGGGACAAAGGCCCAAAAATAGACACCATTTTTAAATATTGCTCTTGCAAATTCAGAAACTATCATTATTAGCATGAATTTTCTGAAGGGTATGAAATCATAACTCAAATGTCTGTCAATATTTGCTAACTTCTGTTTCTAATAATTTGCTACTAATGTACCAGAAAACCACAATTTTATGAAAAATGGACCAAAAATATGGGGCAAAAATCTGGACATTCTGTGAAAGTCTGTACAGTTGAGTGGTATGCCCAGCTGTAGTCAGGGTTTATCCCACTGCTCTGTGGGGCTGACTTGCCCATCAGAAAGTGAAGATCACAAGATGTAGTTCTAAGGACTTCTCCTCCTCGAGTTCCAAATTATTCTAACATGGTCTTGGATCAGACTGCTAGTAAATGCACTTTATCCTGCATTCTCCACATAGATAGCATCCCCTGAATGATCTAACAACTATGAAGAACTGAAGAGAGATGCTTCAGAATTCATTGACTGCTTCTCCTGGCATCTAGAAGGATACTGCTAACAGCGAGACATGGAACGAGGATAAACAAAACAAAATTCCAAGAACAATCCATATAATATGAATAACATACAATATCATTTTAAAACAAGACTGCTATATATTTTTTGAGGAAAAATACTTCCTCCTCTTTGGTAAATGGTTCAAGAAAAATATTTGTCCAAATTCAGAATCTTCTACTTGGTTGGTTATAGGTTCATAGGTTCATACTAGGCTATCTGCCCTAGGGCATTTATAAGCCTAGCCAGAGTGTGTGTGGCTTTCACCACCCCTTAGGATGAGAATACTATACCCATTAGTTTGCTGTGCCTCTGTCCAGCAGTGACACAGAGATGATTCCCGGGGTAAACCTACGATCTCCCATCCACTCGTCAAGATTTCTCTTGAACAGAGTCAGTGAGGGGCTCTGCCTCACATGGACTGGGATTCTGTTCCATAGTGTAGGGAGTCTCTGGGTGATGAATCTGTCCCTCCAGCATGTCCTATTTATATCTGTGTTGAGGTTTAAGTCTCTTGCTCTTGTGGCTCTGGTGGATTTGGATTTTTGAGGTGGAGCATGTCCATTAATTCCGGGTTGGACATGGCCTTGTATGTCAGGCACAGATCACCTCTGAGCAGACGGTATGCGACTGAATAGAGCTGGAGTTTCTTCAGTCGGGCATCGTATGACATATGTTTGAGCCCCTTTATCCTTTTGGTGAGGAACTTTTGGGGTCTTTCCAACTGCTGCAGGTGTCGGGTAAGGTACATTCCGAATGGGGCGTTGTACTCAATCATTGGTCTGATAAGTGAAGAGTACAGGGGTACAATGACCTCTCCTGATCTGGATGTGAATCCCTTCATGATCAGGTGGGCAATGTAGAAGGACTTCCTAACCACTTTGGCAATGTGAGTGTCAAAAGAGAGGTTACTGTCAACTTGGGTCCGCAGGTCCCTGATAACTTCTTCCGTGTTTAATGGATTACCACCTATGTGGTAATTAGGTTACCTTGTTTTTCCCAAAGGGTATGACTATACATTTTTTGGCATTTAGCTTAAGGCCATGGCTCTGGCACCAGTTATCCATTTCTATGAGACCTCTCTGGAGGATGTCTGTGTCTGATGGAGTGTCAATTATGGTGCCCAGTTTGCAGTCATCTGCAAATTTTGTCAGCCACAATCCCCCTATGTTTGCCTGCACTTCAGAAAAATAAATGCCAAACAAGAAGGGGCCCAGGACTGAGCCCTGTGGGACACCGCTCGTGACCGGCTTAGAATCTGACATGGCACCAGCAACTCTAACCCTGTGTGTTCTGTCCTTGAGCCAGTTTGCAACCCATCTTGTGACATATGGGTTTACATCTAAGCTGGTGAGCTTTTCTATGATGCCCGAGTGGGGTATTGTGTCGAACGCTTTTGCTAGGTCAAGGTAGGCTGTGTGAACTGCCTTACCCTCATCAATGGCCTTAGTGACTGTTTCGAAAAAGTCGACCAAGTTTAAGAGGCAGGATCTGCCCTTGACAAAGCCAAATTGGGTAGGATCCAGTGTCTGTAGGTCCCCAATGTCTTTATTTATGAGTTCCATTATGATCCTCTCCATAGCTTTGCAGACAAGGCTCGTCAAGCTTATGGGGCGGTAATTTTCAGGGTCCGTAGAAGCACCGCCTTTGTGGAGTGGGACCACAGTTGCCGTATGCCATTCTTTGGGTACGTATCCTGTAGTAAGGCTAAGATTAAACAGCAGCCTTATGTGTGGGTTTAGTTCCTCATTGAGTTCGTGTAGCACACAGCCGGGGACACCGTCCGGTCCCATTGATGCTGTGTTTTTTGCTTTAGAGAGAGCAGCTCTCACCTGGGCATCTGAGATGTTTGGGAGGCTAGACTCTGGTGGGATAGATATTTCTTATGAATGTCCAAGTGCCATTCACTAGTTTCAAGTGGTTTGTTTGATCTGATTTTCTCTGTCTGTTATTACTCAAGAGACAGCCTTTACATAGTTGTCCTTTTAGGTTCATAGGTGTTTATTAGGCTAACCACTACAAGAGCCGTTTTAAGCCTAGCCATGCATCCCAAATCTCTGACAAGTTCTGATACCCTTGATAAGTGTAAGCATGGGCCTGGGAGATGAAACATTTACAGGTTACCTGTGTCCATTAGAGACATAGGTGCAAAACCAGGGATGGATTTCCGGTTTCCCATCCAATTGTCCAAGTCGCATTTGAATTGGGTTAGGAGGAACTCTACTTCACATGGATGGGGAGCCTGTTCCATAGACAGGGTAGTCTCTGGGATACATGCCTATCTCTCCAGCAGGTCCTATTTATATCACAGGCAAGGTTTAAATCTTTAGAATGGGTAATTCTGGTGCTGTTTTGTTTTGTGGATATGCAGGAGGTCCATCAGAGTGGGGTCTAAAAATGCCCTGTATGCCAGGCATAGATCTCCCTTCAAAAGCCTGTAGGGGACAGAATACAGGGATAGAGCCTTGAGGCAGTCTGCATAGGACATTTTCCTTATGCCCTGTAGTCTTTTAGTGTGGAACCTCTGGACTTTCCAATTGTTGGATATGCCTGGTTAGGTACATACCAAAGGGGTCATTATACTCAATGATAGGTCTGATGAATGCTGAATATAGTGGAACAATAACTTCCTTGGACTTAGATGCCATGCCTTTGTTTATAAGTTGTGCAACATAGAATGACTTCCTCACCACTGTAGACACGTGATGATCAAAGGCTAGATTACTATCTATGAGTGTCCCTAAGTACCTGACTACTGGGTCACCTCTAAGGAGTGTGCTGTCAATATATTTACCAGGGATGGATGACTTCCCAAAGGATACTGTTATGCATTTCTTGGCATTTAGTTTTAGTCCATGACTCTGACAAAGTTGTTTGTCTGTGTCAGCTCCTCCTGGAGAACATTTGTATCAGTGTGAGATTCAATAACAGCTCCTAATTTTTAATCATCTGCAAATTTAGTCAGCTAGAGACCACTGACATTGGTCTTGACTTCTGAGAAGTAAATGCCAAAAAGGAGCAGCCTAGAACTGATCCTTGAGGGACTCCACTTGTGACTGGCCTCTTTATAGAGGTGGACTCCCCAGTTCTAACTTCCTGGGTCCAGACATCTAACTATCCACCAGGTGACATATGGGTTTGTACCTAACCTCTTGAGTCTGTCAACAATGCCCGAGTGAGGAATTGTGTCAAATGCCTTGGCCAGGTCAAGGTAGGCAATGTGAATGATTTTGCCCTCATCCATTGCTTTGGTGACCTTCTCAAAGAAGTCCACCAGGTTGAGTAGGCATGATCTGCCCTTGACGATCTAGTGTCTGGAGGTTTACTATATCTCTATTGATCATCTCCCTAATAATTCTTTCCATGGTTTTACATATAAGACTAGTGAGACTTATGGGTCTGTAGTTTCCAGGGTCCCTAGATGGCCCTCCTTTGTGCGGAGGAATGACTGTTGCCTTTCTCCATTCATGAGGCACGAAGCCTGTTTGGAGGCTACAGTTAAATAGTAATTGCAGGGACCCTGATAGGTCATGTTTCATGCTATTTAGAAGGCATCCTGGGATATTGTCTGGCCCCATTGATACAGTGTTCTTGGTCTTAAAGAGAGCATTAAGGACCTGTTCTCTAGTGATAGCAGGGGGAGTTATATTTGATGATATTTCCTGAGGGAAGGTTGGGGGGGGGGTAAAGTTGGAGCTGAATTTATCAGCCAGGAGGTGTGCTGCATCTTCTGGCTTAGTATAGGTGGCTCCATTTACAATGAGCTCTGCAGACAATTGTGTATTGCCTTTGAGGTTGCGGACATCGCTAAAGAATGAGAAGAGAAGTACCGAACCAACACGGCTGGGCAAAAAACTATATTTATTAAACAAAATAGAAAGTAATAAAAATAGAAAGTAATAAAAAGTGAGTGCCCACTTTTTATTACTTTCTATTTTGTTTAATAAATATAGGTTTTTGCCCAGCCGTGTTGGTTCGGTATTTGTTTTTTACTTCTAGTTTACACAGTTTTCTTGTACTGCACCTTCCACCTGTTCCTGTGTACTTTTGCTTTTTATAGCTAAAGAATGCTTTGTGGTTGCCCTTGGCCTGGGAGGCCAAACTTACCTCAAATTTGGCTTTGGTAGACTTTATTTGTCCTTTGAGCTGTTTGTTTAGCTTGATGAGAGTGCTTTTATCCTGCTGGGTGCTGCACCTCCTAATTTTTGTAATGATTTTCTTCCTCCTGTTATACAGCCTATTCATTTTGTGATTCCACCAGGGTGGCTTGTTTTTAAGTTAGTTCTGTACTTCGTCTTGGTGGGTACAGCTGCCTCTATGCAGCTATTAACATGCTTGTACAGAGTTTCTGTGAACAGTTCTGCATAGGCAGCAATGTTCTCAGGGTTTATGGGGGCTTGAAATTTTGCCAGTTTCTCACTTAATAGCAGGAGGTTAGAATAGTTCCTAAATATTCCAGGTTTGACTGGGGGTCCAGATTTTATTTTTACTTCAAAGGAGACCATTTTGTGGTCTTACCTTACCAGGAAAGGCATTACAGTAGGGGGTGTGCAGCATTCTCCCATATTAGTGAGGACCAGATCCAGTATGGTTGCACCCCTGGTTGGTGTATTGACTAACTGGTCCAGTGAGTTTGTGTTTACAAAATCTAGGCATCTATGTGTATGTACTTTTGGTGTCATATAGGATTCTCAGTTAATAGAGGGGTAATTATAGTCACCCAGGAATATGGTATTGGGTTGGATGGTTAGTGTTTCTAATAAGTTTAAATACATGGTATGGGTTTCCTGGGTCATTGAGGTGGACCTATAGCTTGCAAGGAAGTGGATATTGGATTTTGCCTAAGGTGATTTGAACATGGAGCAGCTCAAGTGCATTGTTCTGTTTGGCCAGCCTTGAAGTATATTTATTTTTGATGTAAATAGAGACACCTCCACCTTTAGTCCCTGCCTGTGAGGTAGCTGGCCTAAATGTGTGGAAGGCATTATATAACCTTGCACTGTTGGTGTGCTCTCCGCAGCTTTAAACCATGTCTTAGGGACAGCACAGAGATCAGCATTCTCTAGGGTAAAGTGAGCTTCTAGGGAGTGGAGTTTTTTGTTTAGACTCCTAGCACTGAGCAGTTATACCTTTAGATTTACTTGGTTTTGATTTGTTATGTCAGATGTACTTTCAGTTTGGCATTGCCTAAAAAAGGCACTATGGGGGAAGACAATGTTTTAGCTAATATTTGAAAGCCTAGATGGAAGACGTGCAGACCATCCATGGCAAAGCATCATGGTCTGTTAACGATTTCCTTCCCTGCTGACAAATATTGCACCCCCTTAGAATGACACCAGAAAAAAAGCCAATTATTAAAGTCAGTCATCTTTTGTTCATATTGTGGCATCATCTTTGGAGAAGGTAAAATGCTGCCCAATGCTAGGCTCATACCAGCCTGAGACACATATTCCTAGAGCTCTATGATGTCTCTCCATATAGTTTAGGGAGGTACGTCTCAGGTCATTTACTCCCATATGGACTATGACTGAGTCATATTGGTAACTGTGGTCCAATGACCTGAGTGCATGCGTAATGTGGTGGATCCTAGCCCATGCTAACCAGCTGACCATGACTTTCTACTTACTCATCCTGGTGACAGAGACATCAGTGTGTCTCATGATGGAGTCTCCAATGACTAGAATGTTGGATTGTGTGGTGGCTTGCCTCATGGCCTAGAGGTAGAGGCTCCATGTGATGTAGCTCTATGTGTTGATGTGGGTGTTGTTTTGAAAGAGTGCATTTGGGGGTGCTGAGGGTAATTGTTATGTGTACTTCATTTACAAGGTCTTTGTGGTTTAGGAAGGTTACATTTAATTGCCTCAGCATATATGGGTCAATATATCTGCTTTGAATTGTGCATGATGGGTGCAGCGTGTGTACTACTGACAACCTTATTAACATTAGGAGTATTTTTATGTGAGAGCTTTGCCTCCAGTGACATTGTGTAAATACATCTCTGACATACCATATCAGTTTGTTTGAGAATTAACTGGTTGTCAGTAAACATGAGGCAATTTCTACATTGCCTCAGGATGTCCATATCCACCAAGCCAGTAACCAAGACAGTAGGACAGTTCATATCCATGGCCACAAACTTGGCATGAGAATATCAATCACTGTCAGGGGTATCCAGTTTGCAATTATGGGGGCAGTACTTGTCACTGCAAACTAGTTGTCCTATGTGCAACTAGGTATTGGAGAAATTTCAGTTGTGCTTTTACAGGAAAGAGGTCACTCAAGGTGTCTGAGTCTGTACAGAGGACTGCCAAACACTTGAAGGGAAACTAATACGTAGACCCTGAAAATTTAAGGATGAAGTATTTAGGCACATATAAGTTAGAAGTTAAAAACAAATTAGGCAGTACTTAGTGAAAACACAGAATTAGCTTGCCAAGAATGATGAAAAGAGGGGAATCGCAAGAATGGCTACTACTATCCACTGATGTTTTTTGAAAAGCAGTCATTTTTTTCAGAATATAAAACATTATGCTTGCCTGTATCTGCAAATAAAGATACCGTGAATTCTTGAAGCTCTGAGAAAACAACAACTACATTGGTAAGGTGGTTTTAGAAGTGGAAATGTCGCTGTTTCTGTTTAAAATAAATGCAAGTTAACAGGTGTGGTTATTTCCAGTAATTTTTTTTTAAACTGCCTACATGTTAATTTATTATGATCCTGCATGAACTGAAGTATTGTGTTAAAATTTGTATAGTTGGACTGAGAGATTATCATTGCATAACATATCAAATTTTATTTCTGACATTCAAAGAAATGGGTTGCTCTGCTTTTAAAATGGCAGCTATTAGATTCATTGCATACTGTGAAGAAATATCTATACTACTGATGATACATAAAAATATTGACAGTTTCTGAAGTCTGTCTTTACCTAATTAGAAGCATTACAACTTCAGCGATTTTCTGTCAGTTCCCACCAAATACATTTGTGTATGAATGTAGAAATAAAACATCTTTACAAATAGCCCACTCCCCCATTGAAAATGGGGATGAAGCCCTGACTGTGATCCAGATGACCCATATTGAGTTAACAGCATGAGAGCTGGAGGGGGGAGACTGGAGAGGATGGATATGAGAGGCCATTACCATTTCACACATCCAAAAGGGAGGTAGGAAAGTCTGGCATGCAGCTTGAATGACAGCTGGAGGGAGCACTGAGTGTAAGTACATACCTATTGAACAAGTGTTGGTTGTCAGCAGTGCAAGGTACTAGATACTGAAGATATGGGTGTGCATGCAGGCATACACACACACACACACACACACACACACACACACACACACACACACACACACACACACACACACACACACACACATACACACACTTCTTGCAAGTGCCAGCACTTAGTTGATGTCTACAGGACTATGGTGGCTGTAGGCAGTTTACAAGCTCCAGGGCTTGGGAAGGATGTCTGCTGATTCCAGCTGACTGGCCTGTTTCCTGCTTCCCTGTTCTCACCTCTCCAGGGAATGAATAGGCTGATTAGACCCTCCAGTCAGAGAACAAAATGTTCATAGAGCTTTTGCCCAGGCTGGTAGGTGCCTAGATTTCACCTTGAGAGAGGAACTAATGGGCCAGTTGGGCAAAGGAAGGAGAACCATTGACACAGAATTGAGACAGGAGGGAAAAAAATTTCCCAAGAGCACAGAATGTGATTTTTCTGACAGAAGATTGGAATTTCATTATGGGGTGGGAAAGTAGCACTTTAGTCTGAATTAAGAAAAAAACATCTATCACCTATCACATTCATTAAATACAGTGAAGAACTGACCATTTACACGTTCTGAGAAATACATAATGTAATTGGGTCATATTCTGAAGATTAAATCTAGAGCCATAATTCTGGCAGCTTTCAGTAGTTTCATTCAAACATTTCATCATAACATTACAAAGCCACTTCATGAATGCAAGAATTAAAAAAGGTTCACATCTGATAAAGCATGTGATTTTTACAAACTAAGAAGGAAATCTCATTTTGCAATAGAAGAACAAAGTCTGGCCTGGCACTGATGACAGCTGCCTCATTCATTGTGAAATAGCCACCATCCATTCTCAATGCCAGCTCTACCCATTTCAGGACATGGGTAGAAGGAGCCTATCCTGGCAATGAGTTCAGTTCAGATCAGGACACACATACACAACAGTTTCTCTACACATACATACATGCACACACACCTAGGAGCAATTGGAGCATTGACATTTCATCAATAAATGTGATTTTAGGATATGAAAGGAAACTGAAGAGACTGGGGAAAACCCCTATGACACACAATGGACATGCAGACTCCACACAGAAGACACCCCAGCTGGGAACCAAACTGGAGAACAAAGTATTGTGAGGCATCAATACTAATACCACACAACTGTGCTCCCCATGGCTGTGTTCTGAGCTTCAAATTAATGTCTTGAAAATTTCCATCCACATGGTTACACTCACCAGGTATAGTGTAGGCTTATAATTTTGACAGCATTCAATACATTTATTCTGTGTTCTCATAGTATCTCATATTATACCATGACCCCCCCAAAATGTGCATGCTGATTGGCCAGCGTGCCCGTTGTAAATCGAGTTATACTAATGGAAAAAGGTCCGGTCGCCCGGACTTTTTTCCATTAGTATAACTGCTTTTTAAACATTGTCGCTATGTTAAATGGGTTTAACATAGCGAGACAGCTTTAAAATAACCAACAGAGATCTCCGTTGCTTATTTTAAAGCTGTCTCGCTATGTTAAACCCATTTAACATAGCGAGACAGTGTTTAAAAGCAACGAGAAAGCAAGATCTCCGTTGCTTTTTAGTGTCTATGATAAATGAGTTTAACATAGCGAGACAGTTTTAAAATAAGCAACGGAGATGTCCGTTGCTTATTTTAAAACTGTCTCGCTATGTTAAACTCATTTAACATAGCGAGACATAAAAGCAACGGAGATCTTGCTTTCTCCTGCTTTTGCCCACAGCTCTGATGTACCGCGCAGGCGCAGTACATCAGAACCGCCGCGATGCCAGACATCTGCGGAAGGGCAGTAAACAGGCATTATACTATGCCATTATTTAAGAAAAGTAACAGTTTCTTTTCTTAAATAATGTCATAATAGCAATAACCACTTCTGGTGGTAATGCTAATTACCCACGGTTGGCTTTTGTCCGGGCTCGCCTCGGGACCAAACCATGCCAACCATGGGTAAATTTAGCATTACCCACACCCAGGCGTGGGTTATTGCTATATAATGATGAACTTACTTCATGAGGGAAGTTAGCAGAAATGTATATAAGAGAGATCATTTTACAGGATGACCATGGAATTACGTTTAAACATGGCATTCTACCTTGGCAGTATAGGGCTCATATGTGGTTGACTAAAAATATGTCCTTGAAATATTGAAAATTAGTAAAGTTAATAAGCAGCTGCTCACCAAATCAAACACACTCTGATCATATTTGCAGTTATCTAGTAATTTAGGATGAAATTCTCAGAGCATCAAATTTATGGCCACAGCCACATGTACTATAGCACTGTCTTTGCACATTTCCATACAAACAAGTTTTTTTACAGTTGGTTGTTTTGTCACTGTAAATGATTGGTTACTGTATTAATAGTAAAATGTTCCATTCATTGAATGTCATTCCAAGTGTCAGACATAGTTGAATACAGGCTTTACTGAATGCTGGAATAGTTGGATGGTATGATATCAAATGTAGATAAGTGTGAATGGGTAGCAATACTGAAACTTTTGTTTATAATGAAAGTTTTGGCATTGTGTGTGTGTGTGTGTGTGTGTGTGTGTGTGTGTGTGTGTGTGTGTGTGTGTGTGTGTGTGTCTGTCTCTGTGAGTGAGTGAGTGTTCACAGGTTAGGGTTAGACCAAGAGCTAGGGAAGACAATTATGCTTGTGTATTTGTATGCGTGAAGTGTGTCTGTGTTTCTTATTTAGTGGTACTGTTTTGGAAAGATTTAAACACCTTTATTAAATTATTTCTTAAGACATAGGCAAACATACAGTTATATCAAAGAAGACAAACCATATTAATAATGTTCCTAATCAGAAACATTATTCATAATGTATTTTTGTACAACTATCATCAATCCAATATTGCATACATTGCTTAATCCCTGCATTCCCTTAAATCTCATTCCACCTCCAAAATATTATTCTGCATGTATTGCTCCCATAATTTCCATTTTTTTCTATGTAATTTGCTCTTACCCTTTCCTAAAGATTCCAGTTCTAGTTCTTTCATCTCTTCTACAATATTCAGTACTTTGATTTCCATTTCTAGTAATTACTTTCTTTGGCAACCACCAGAATTAAACTTAGCACGGCCTTACAATGTGTAGGCAGTTCAAATCTCATGTCCCAGCACAAAAAATTATTTGCTTAGTGACACCCATTTGCTCACCCAATCTTTCTGACAGAGTACAATACAAGGATTTTTTGAAGTCTACCAACTCATTACACTCCCAAAACATATGTTCTCATTTACCTCTTTCTTCCCCATCACATCCCCAACATTAGGCATCTGCATGTGGAAAAATGTTGTTGAATCTGTTTGGGGTATAAAAGTATCTATTCAAGCACTTCCAAGCAAACATTCTAAATCTTCCCGACTTTGTTGCATACTTGGGAGCCATGCATATGTCCTACAATTGTTTGCTTGTGAATTGCTTATCCTGTCTCTCTTTCTCAATCTTTTCTAACCTCCTCTGATTGATTCCTATAGTTATTGTGCAATATTATATATGCCCTACTAATTATCCCTTTTTTAACAGATGTTTCTGTGTCTAGATTCAACTAAAATCTCAATCAGAGCAGATCTGTCAGATAAGATAGTAAGGGATCCGGTAGAAGATAACAAGGGATTCTGTAGAAGTATTAAAAATATTTCGGAAATTATATGAAAGCCTATATAAAGCAGAGAAATATGGAAATCAAGAGAAGGTACAAATGGAAATGTTTATGAAAGAATTAAATGTGCCAAGGCTAAAGGTAGAGGTGGCTCAATTACTAACAGTTAGGATAGGAGGAGCTTCATACAGGCCCATTTCAATACTAAATCATGATTATAAAGTATTTATGTCTATAATGGTTAAAAGACTGACAAAGGTGATACCAAAATTGATAGACATGGATCAATATGGTTTTGTGTAGGGGAGGCAAACATTTGACATTAACAGAACTTGATGATCCAGAGGGAAGCAGAATATAAAAAAATACCACTGTTGTTGGTGGGTCTTGACGCAGCGTAAGCTGGGACTTCATGAGCAGAGCAACTGCTAAAACTGTAAGGTTGATTGGGAGGATATATGAGGGACCAGATTCAACAATTAAAGTGTGTTAAGGTTGCCACCAGTCCCATTGTCAGCGGGACACTCACGGGTTGAGCTGCCTCATCCCATTGCCCGCTGTGGAAAGTAGTGGGACTTGAAAAGTCCTGCTTTTCAATTGCACTGAATTGCCATGGAAAAGCCGCAATTACTTCCGGCTTTTCCATGGCAATTCAGTTGCGTCACCGACCCGGACCTGCAGGCAAAGCTGCTGCCTGTTAGGTCCAGGTGCTGTAATTCATGAAAGGGGTGGGGATTGGGGCAGGAAGAGCCCTGCAAAGATCGCGGCTATAGGAGCGCTTTGTTTTAAGTGCTTCTACAGCCGCTAAAAAAAAAAAAAGACAAGTTTTTTTTTTTCGAATGAGCCAGCCATCCATCCATTCTTCCAACCAGCCAGCCATCCATCCATTCATCCAGCCAGCCAGCCATCCATCCATTCATCCAGCCAGCCAGCCACCCATCCATTCATGCAGCCAGCCAGCCAGCCTTCCATTCATTCAACCAGTCAGCCATCCATTCATGCAGCCAGCCATCCATCCATGCAGCCACGCAGCCATCCATCCATTCAGCCAGCCATCTATCCAGCCAGCCAGCCAGCCATCCATCCATCCATCCATCTAGCCATCCATCCAGCCAGCCATCTATCCATTCATCCATCCATCCATCCATTCATCCATCCATCCATCCATCCATCCATTCATGCAGCCAGCCATCCATCCAGTCATTCATCTCTCCAGCTGCTACTCCTACCAACCAGTTAGCCACTCCAGCAGTGGCCAGCCAGTCAGCTAGCCACTCCAGCAGCTGGCCAGCTAGCCACTCCTGCAGCCAACCAACCAGCCAATCCAGCAGCCAGCTAGCTAGCCACTCCAGCAGCCATCCGTCGTACCCATAACAGCATCTCCTTCACCGCTCCTGTGTTGATGTCATGGTAGAGGGTGTGGCCAGTGTCATATTGGCTACATCCCCATGTCCCACTTTGGCGTGCTGAAAAGGTGGCAACCCTAAAGTGGGTAGGGCCCTCTCTGATAATTTCTGTTTGAGCAGAATAAACAGACAGGGGTGTCCTCTCCCCTTTGTTATTTGCACTATATTTAGATCCACTGGCAAAGAAAATAAGCGGCTCAGAAATTCAAGGACATAATTGGTATGGCAGTCAACAAAAGCTGACTCTATTTGCAGATGACATTATTTTATACCTGACAAAACCATAAAGGGACATTACAGTACTGTGGAACATATTGAGACAGTTTCATCAAATCTTTTCTGGATACAAAACTAATGAAGCTAAAACAAAGACAATAGTGGCAAATTATGCACCCACATACAAATTGGTTCATCTATACCTATGGGTACATAACATCAAGTATTTAGGAGTATGTATTGAAAATGATTCCAGTGTGGCAGATATATATATATATATATATATATATATATATATATATATATATATATATAGGAAGAGAAAAAAACAAAGGATAATACAAAAACTGAGAAAACAAGCAGTCAAAATGTTTTTAGTCCCTTTGGTCTTATACACAGGTCAGGCATATTTTTATCAATCAGAGGAGAAGATATAAATAGCAATTAATAAAGAGCTGAAGGATTTTATTTGGGAGGGGAAAACAGTAAGAGTTGGATAAACTTATTCTTTCCATAGAACTGGGCAGATTGGGATTACCTGATTTGAAGGGGTATTTCAGAGCAACAATGTTAAGGCTCCTATATACAGCTTAATCAGAAAACTATAATTCAAAGTGGAAAGACATGATTATGATGAAACAAGACGGAATTTCAAGAAACAAGGAGAGATGGGGATTTTGGATGCAGACCTTTAAGAAGAATAAAAATAATTATACAAAATATTATATTCATAAAATAGCAGAAATTATTTTAAGAACTAAGCCAACATGGTAATGGAGAAAGGATATTCTGCTGATAGGGATGACTGCAATTAGGGATACTGGCAATAGGCAAGAAGGGGCTGGAATTTATTGGAGAAAACTGGCAAAGGAACCAAGGTATTGGAAGCAAATAACTAGACAGAGAAAGGTAATAGAATGGGAAGTTGCCAAGAACTTACTTGGACTTCAGGTTAGAGATTGCTTTCCCTATCAAGAACTGATATCAGAGTATAGGCAAAGAGAAATAAAACTAGGGGGTCCTAAATGGAAGACCAGCACTGGTAGAGTTTTTAGTTGAATCTGGAACAGACATTGCTGTTAAAAAGGAATAATTATTAGAGCATATAAATACTGCATTATAACTATAAGAATAAATCACAGGAGATTAGAAAGGATTGGAAAGAGAGATTGGATAAGCAATTCACAAAGAATCAATGGGGGTATATATGTATGCATTAGGGTGGGAGGATGGCATAATGGTTAAGGTGTTTACCTTACAGACACAAGGTGCAGGGTTTGATTCTCACATGGGGCAATTGGCTAGGCTTGAAATGGCCCACAAGGGTAGTTAGCCTAGTACTAATCTATGAACCTATACCTCAAGTAGACTCCAAAGAATTTTGCCTCAGGTAGACAGCAAATGTTGGAGTTGTGATGGGGAAGAAAGAGGTAACTGGTAACATATTTTCTGGGAGTGTAATGAGTTGGCAGACTTTAAAGATTCCCTGCAGACTGCTATGTTGGAGATGCCGGGTGAGCAAATTGGTATAACTCAAGGAAATAATTTTTTTTGAGCTATGATACAGAGTCAGACTTGATAGACACAGTAAAGCCTTGCTGAGTCTAATTATAATGGCTGCCAAAAAAGCAATTACTAGAAAATGGAAATGAAAGTCTAAAGTAACTTTACTAGCCATAGCAAAGATAGTAACAGAAATAAAATAACTGGAATTGGGATCTTTAGAAAAGGGTAAGAGCAAATTACATAGGAAAAATGGGAATTGTGGGATCAATACATGCGCAAATTACATAGGAAAAATGGGAATTGTGGGATCAATACATGCAGAGGAGGAACAAAGTTTAAAAGAAGGCAGGATTTGAATGAGCTATGTAATGGTTGACTGACAATGACTGGACAGAGTACAAGTGTTGTATAATGTTTGCAGCTACAGTTATGACGGCATGGTTTGTAAAGTATAATGTTTGCAAATGAGACTGCGTCTCTATGGTTTATTGTTATTTCTTTAAATGTAAGATTGCTTGTGTCATATGTAATAATTTAATAAAGATTTTTCTTCTTTAAAAAAAGAACAAAATGTATACCTGCCCTCAGCTGCAGCTTCTCAACTCACACTGAACATTTATTTGCTAAAGGAAATATTTGCATTACATTCAGTGTTCTCTTATTTACTTGTTTACATTACAAACTTGTTATTAGATTAAGCTAATCCAGACATTCACATTTGCAAAAGTAAGAGAAAGCATATCAACTCTACATATATTATAATCTGCTTACTTTTATACCACATCCCCCACCTCAACAACTCAAGATTACAGTCTATTAATTTAAGAACACTTTTGCCCAGCCTTTCTTCTCTTTTTACATTGTAATGCCTACATTTGTTAAAACTACAAAAAAGAATAAAAAAATGCTTGTTTACTTTTGTATCTTTATAACAAACAAGAATAACTGAAAATGCTTTACTATAACACATGCAATTGATAACAGCATTTGCATAAAACATTTCATGATAAGAATAAAACTTATTTTACTTACCGTTGCTTTTTTCCTTTTCCTTTCCCCTTAGTGTCTTTTCAAACATTAATGACATGAAGTGGGGCATGTGTTTTTAGTCCCTCACAAGTTCAAAAAAAGTCAACAAAAGTCCTATCTTTCTACTTTTTTTGTAAAGCCATATTTCACAAATGTGGTTGATGCTTTATAATCTCACATTTATTCACTAATTTCAGTGTTGCTGGACTTCCTCCTGTCCACCTCCATCTCCTAACCCCAGAGTCTGGTTCAAGTCCAAGGTACTCCAGATTCTTATAGTCAACTCCTGAGCTTTTTTTCTGTCTTTCAAGCATTTATTTTGGAACATTGGAAAATGTTTCACTGTCAAAGTCTGTCTGTTAGCTTTATTTTCAGAAGATTGAGAAGCAGAGTCCCCTTCTTTTTGATGGCTCATTTTTTATTGTGCAGATTTTTACATTTCATCCTTAACCTGCTCTCCACCAAAAATGACTTGGATCCACCAGGAAAAAATATTTCAAAGACAGCTGGATTCAGCAGCTTGAATCTTACACCTGCCTCTTAACATTCCTTGATTGTAGTGATAAATTTGCTTTTCTTCTGCCTGATGTACAGAGAGTAATCATTTTTCACAAATACACCACGCTCCCTTTCTGCTGGTATGATTGCATCTTTACTAAAGTAGGTCTTGGCTGCTTTCTCGTGGTCAGGTTAGAAGCATACAAACAATATGCTATTTCACTTAATGACTCCTGCTGTGGAATACCAGTCCAGTTGTTTATTTGTGCTTTCCTAAAATGAATACAGTCTGTTCCTTCCATTTTCTCTGGCACAGTATAAAATTTCAGGTTTTCTCTGTGTGCGTTGTCCTCTAGTTCTACCATTTTTTTATACAGTTTTTCTTGAGCAGTCTCATACTCGGCCAGGCTTTTCTTCATTTTGAATTCTGATTTTTGCAGTTTTATCAGTTCGTCTGAATAGTTGTTAAAAGTTTATTCCACTTTCCAGCATTTTGTTATTTAATGTTTTATTTATTTTAAGCTCTGAGCTCATTTCATTTATTTTTCCCTCTAGATTACTGGAAGCCACGTGTCACTCCAAAGTTTGAGCTTGAACTGCTTTTCTCTGAGCAGCTGCAGGATTCTTTCCAGTCAGTGTTTTCTCTTTACCTTTTGAGCTTGATTTTCTTTCAGGCTCTCTAAGTTTATTCTTTACTGGCTTCCAGGCTGTGTAGTTACTAACCAGCAACTCAATGTACTAAAACGTGCAGAGTTACATGCCCTTATATCTCATTTTCTTTTTTCACACTGGGAAAGCTGAAATTAAGCTGTTGATTAGTGTGTAGCCATTTTGCAAGATCCAGGGAAAGACTGTTTAGTTACCTAATGTATAGGGTGTGAGTTAGGGGCAGTGGTAAGCTTAGAGTTAGTAAACATGAGTAAGCTGGTACTTAAATCTTTATTAAATTATAAAGTAATGTACTAATAGAAAAGAAAACAAACCTTATTAACATTTTCCCATTTACATACATTATACGCTACATATGTTTGCTTTTTTATAACAGATGTCATTTAGTCCATTACATAAATTGCTGAATTCCTGCCTTCCCTTAAACCTCACTCCTCTTCTTCCTGAACATTATTCTGCATGCATTGGTCCCAACATTTCCATTTATTTCTATGTAATTTCTTCCCTCCTTTTTCTAAATATCCTTGCTCCAGTTCATTTATCTCCCTTTATCTGTGCCAGCACTCTGATATCAATCCCTGCTAGGAAAGCAAGTGTCTAACTTGCAGTTCAAACCACTTCTTGGCCATATTCCACTCTATTACCTTTCCCTCTCTAGCTATTTGCTTCCAAAAACTAGGTTCCTTTGTTAGTTTTCTCCAGTAAATTGCAGCCCCTCTTACTTAATTTCTGTATCCCTACTTGCCATCACCCCTATTGGTAAAATTTCCATTCCTGTGTTCGCTTAGTTCTTAGAAGACTTTGTGCAACTTTATGAATATCATATTCTGTATGGTTGTTATTCTCCTTAAGGGTCTACATTCAAAATATCTCACTCTCTCTCTTTCTCTCCCTCCTTATTTCTTGAGCTCCCTCCCCTGCTTCCTTATCTTTCCTCTCCACTTTGAATTATAACCTTCATCTTGTGCTCTGTATATGAGCCTTCACTGCCCAGCATAAAAATATCTCTTCAAGTCAGATAATCCTAAACCTCCTTGTTCTTTTGGGAACATCAGCTTATCCCACTTAATTCTTGTAATTCTCCCCTTCAAGATAAATCTCATCAACTCATTATTAATTATTGTCCACAACATCTTCTATGGTTGATAAAACTATGCCTGACCAGTATATGAAACTAAAGGGATGAAAAACATTTTCACTGCTTGTATCTTACTATCCATATACATCAACAGCAGCTTCCAGTTTCTCACTTTTTGTATTATCTTTTGTTTATTCTCTTCTCATGTATCATTAGCTGCCATAACAGAAGTCTTTTTAATCCATACTCCTAAATGTTTTATCGTATCCTGTCCGCATAAATATGAGCATTGCTGGACAAATTAGCTTGAGGGTACATAATAGCCTTTGTTTTATCTTCATTAATTTTACATCCCAGAACAATCTGAGACTGTCTCAAAATATTCCACAACACCAAGATGTCCTTTTCTGGATTTATCAAGTACAAAATAATATCATCTGTAAAGGAAGCCAACTTTTCCTCAATTACCATACCAATTATATCCTTGAATTTCTGAGTCCCTTATTTTCTTTGCCAGTGGCTCTAAGTATAAAAGGAAATAGCAAAGGAGAAAGAGTACACTTCTACTTGATCCCTCTGTTCAAACACAACTTATCAGGGAGGAACCCTTCCACTTTAATTTTTCCCTTCAGTCCTTCATATAACCTCATAATTAACCTTATTATTACATCAGGGAATGCAAATGCTTCCATTCAATGTTATATTCCAGTGACCTACTCATAAAATTTCAGCTTACTCTGCTGAATACTTTATCTGCATAAAACCCAAAAAAAATAACAGTGGTATTTTCTTACATTTTGTTTACTTCCCCCTGGCTCATCATTTTCTGTTAATTTTGTCAAATGTTTGCCTCCCTACACAAAACCACAGTGATCCATATCTATCCATTTTGGTAGCATCTATGCCATTATTCTAGCTTGGGTAGACATAAACACTTTATATTCATGGTTTAAAAGTAAAATGGGTCTATATAAAGATGGTTCTGACAGGTCCTTGCACTCTTTGGATAATACAGCCACCACAGCTTTCTTCCAAGATGCTGATGCTTACCCTCTTTTTAAAATATTATAAAATAAAATCTTCCAGATCTTTATCACTTTCTTGCCTCTTCATTTCTGAATTTCCACAAGAATGCCATTTGCTCTGGGAGACATCACCATTTTTATCTTATCTGCTCATATCTTAACTATTAGCTGTTGAGTCTCATCTTCCTCTAATCTTGGCATAATTAAGTCTTCCATAAATATTTCCATCTGTACTATTTCGTAGTCTCCACATTCCCCAGCTTTATACAAATGTTCATAAAATTTCCAAAATATTGGTAACACCTGTTTAGAATCTCTGGTTATTCTTCTCTGCCATAGGTTCCATAAGTTTGGCAACATCCCTTTCTTCTTTCTGTTGCCTAAGCTGCTGTGCTAAAGGTTTCTGTGAGTTGTTATCAAAATATAGTTGCAACTTTATACCCCCTTATTTTCTCTTAAGTACTCTGCAGTTGCTCCTGTTCTTGTTTTGTGAGATTCCCCTTATTCTGAAATACTTTAACTTTTGTCAGCCCCTCTAAAACTTCCTAGTACTTAACAATATCTCTTTCTCTTTTATTTCCACCTCATTTAAAACTCTGTTTTTATCTTATCCCACTCATTAGCTATAATTCTGAAGAAATTTCTATTTTCCCTAATAACTCTTGAACAATTTCCACTACACATTACTTAATTTTTTCTCTTTTTAATGGGTGGGTGGGAAAGTGCCAGTGTCTCATTTTTACTGTGTTAACCTGCATATTTATCTTAGTTTAATCAGTGCATAATATGAAATTGTGGATATGTGTTGAAGCTTTCAATTAAATGCACATATTCCTGTGAAATATAATGTCTAGCCAGTCTAGCTGAGAGAATAATATGTAAATTCTGTCCTAGCTCCTACTACTAAATTCACATCTTCTACACCAAGTATTTTCATAAATTTCTTTAAAAATCTACCCTATTATTTTATATTTTATAGATTCAGAGGTAAGGACTAGGCTAGCTGTCCTTGCAGGCTATTTTGAGCTTAGCCAATTTCTCTTTTGTTAATTGAATTCACCTATTCTTTTTGATGTTAGATTGCCCTTACCCATTCCTTGGTCAATGATAATATATATCACCATAGTGAGAATAACTGCATGAGATAAAGTATTTAGGAGTTCCACTTGTCCATTAGTAGTACAGGGAGCAGTTCTGGGATAAAGTTTTTAATGCCCATACATAGATCCAATTTGTGCTCAGGTTGGGAGGGTGGCCTAATGGTTAAGGTGTTTGCCTTGCAAACACAAGGCGCAGGGTTCAAGTCTCACAAGGGATAATTGGCTAGGCTTAAAATGGCTCACAAGGGCAGTTAGCTTAGTACTAACCTATGAATATGGACAGGGCTGAGCTTTGTTTTATGTAGATGGGCAGTCTCATCCAGGGCAGTGGTATCTTCTGCAAGATATACCTGACCCAAGTATGTTGATGTTGTAGAAGCAGTTTAGATCCCTAGACCAAGTATTTCTGATGTTATTTGACTTGCTGATGTGCAGTAGATCTATCAGTATTTTTTCAGAGAATGCCTACTATGTCAGACACAGGTCACCTCTTAGCAGTATGAGGATACCAAATATAGTGAAAGGGTTTTAACTTGGTCCTTATAAGAAATATTGTTCATGCATTGTTTCCTTTTAGTAAGGAATTTGTTTGGGCATTCCAGTTGCTGCATATGTCTGAACAGATACATGCCAAAGGAAGCATTATACTCTATGACTGGCTTAATGAGGGCTGAGTAAAGGGAGACAATGGCATCTCTAGATCTAGACACAATCTCTTCACAATATAGAAAGACTTTCTAATGACAGTTAGGTCACTGCCCACATAAGTTCTCAACATCCTGAACAACTGGGTCAATTCTAAGCACCATATTGTCAATGGGTAGTTCCCCAGGGTAGATGATTCTCAAAGGATACAATAATAAATTGTTGGTATTTAGTTTCAGTTCATGATTTTGGCACCAGTACAACCTTTCTGCAGGATGGCTATGTCATTTTCCCTTCTAGGTCTCCCTGATATATCCTCATTATTGCAAATCACGTTTCACTCACCACCTTAAGTTGTATTCCCTACTGAAATCTGATTATTTCTCCCAACCTTTTCTTAAGCTTCATAATTACTGCTTTTGGATGAATAAGGTGGTGCTTAATGCAAACATGAAATCTGTTTGAATCACAGTCAGCCATGACAGCAGAGCATAGCCCATTAGGGAAAACCTAGTTTGTAAGGTATGTAAACCATGCATAGCATGTTCCTGCTGAACTTAACTGGAATGCAGTGCAGTATAGCATTAGTGCAGCAGCTGTTTGGCTACAGACGGAATCAGGATGGACTGGGCACAAGAGCACTTAGTACCACATTGCACTATTCACTCCTGTATACAATTCATAATGAATAAGGGTGCTTTGTACAGCACCACTATGGACTATGATCCATGACTATGAATTATGATCTTGAATAGCAGCACACTAAAGATCGTGTCCAGAATGCTTGTACTGCTCAACAAGCTGTCTTTACAAATACCAGAGGTGGTCTGCATCTGTCAGTTTCATTTTACTTTTTTTCCCTGCAGTTTGTACCCCTGAACATGCTCAAAAAGGTCTAGTTGTTGTGCCCTGCCATCCTTCTGGTTACAACATGTGTAAAAATTATGGGAAGAGGGTAGAAACATGATAGACAACTTAAATAGCTGAATGATTGGGACTTTCATTGGCAGTTGAACTAATCTGAACACACATCGAGAGGATAAACAGACTTTCTAATGATGTTCACAATGCAACTTAGACAGGAGCCAAGTGTTGAAATGCATTGCTTTTGCTCAGTTTGTTTACACACATATCTGGTTTGTACTCTGTGGCAGCTGAAATGTTTCACTTGTGTTTCATTTTATTTTTCATTATTAAAGGAAAACTCCACCCTTCGATTTACTTTACGTTATCCTAGAGTTATTTTTTTTCACTATATCAATTAAATATAATATAGTGCCCAGAAACCCTGCAGTACCTTTCAGTTTCTTCATTTTCATTTTCCTTTCCATAGATCATGAAACTCTCACCATGTTTTGCCTCTTCAGATCTCATATTGTTTCAGAAAAAAAAATTCTCTTGGTCTGTATCCTTGACCTAGGCTAGACGATGTTTTTTGCAGTTCTTAGTGTTGGTTATTGCCAACAGTTTTATATCCTGAAATCATGACATCGGTAAAATGTACACATTAACAAGCTAAAACAAAACTATTTTTCTAGAGTTAGTGTTTGGGTAAATCTTTATGCAAAGGACATGAATGAGTTAGTTATAATAATTTTTGGCTATATAAGTGTTGCTTTTTATCCATGCAGTTGCAAACAATTTAATGACTGTGCTGGACTAAATTAACTATTCTGACACCTCAGGAGGAGTGGGGGAAGTCCAACAGTTGTTTTGGGACTACACATTTCACTCCTTAAAGAAAAAATTCACCCTCCAAGGTAGTTAACCTTATCATAGTAAATTTGTTTTCTCCCTGTAATATCACTAATATATAATTCACTGCTGATAAACCCTTAAATATCCTTTAGTTTCTTTGCTTCCATCTTTCCTGCTATAGATCATGAAGGTTCCAATAATTTTTGCCTTTTTTTACTTTTTTTGAGCTCAAACTTTTTAGAAAACAATCAGGTTTAGCCTGCATGACCTATACTAAATATACCATTCTCTTTACTTATTATTGCTAGTTATAACCCACACTTTTGAATCCTCAGACTTTGACTTACTGAGGTCACATACATAACGTAACATCTAAAGTGAAACTTTTTTCTGAAGAGATTTTTTTTGGATAAAGTTTATGTGAAGAGCAAGAATGAGTTAGTCATGCTGTAATGTTACACAAACAGGCTAAGTGGTCTCAGTTTAGGACTGTGAATTGTTGATTTACATGTACAACTGCAGATATTTTAAAGACCATCTGGAAAAAAATAAAATGAATTTTGCAGGACTTATCACCTTGAAGTGGCAGCTGTGAGGCACACATGAATGAGCAGAGCTACTACACTGAACTGAGAAGTCTTGACACCATACAGAGAGTATGAGGGATGCTTTGGCAAATGTTCAAGGACTACAGATTTGACTAGTCAAGAAAATTCTAACTATTCAGATAACTTGTTTGAAGATGCTTTACATATATAAACCAGCCATCAATTAACATGAATCAAGGGCACTCAATGAAACAGAAATAATGATGTTGTTCCAAGAAACATAAAATGTTTGACTCTTAACGTTGGCACTATCTCTAAAAAAAAAAAAAACTCCTGCTTTCTAGGATGCTGGCTGCAATGAGGACAGCAGACAAAAATCTATGAAATAAAAATCATGTCAATATGGTAGGTTCCGTGATTGTAATTTCCGGTTATATGAAGTTAAAATATGATACAAACACTTAAAGTGTTCCTACTGCAGTAGTATGACACAGAATAACAGGATAAGATGAAAATACAATATATTTTTTTTGAGTCTCAGAGTAGGGTTTTTCTTTAACAAAGCCCTGTAGTTAGCTAGCTTGTTTTGAGGACATTTTAAACTATTATAAAAAGCTACTAAACATCAGGGCCACTCAGTGAAAAAGAAAAAAAAATACAGTTTTCATCTGAATCTGCATACTGGCACTGCATCTAAATGAAGGAAAAAATTCTTCCCTATGTCTAGGATTAGGGATATAACATCAACACAAACTACCTTGTAGGAAGAACATAATTATGAAAAATAAAATCATGACTGCTATTTTGGAGTATAAAAAATAAAACACAATACAAAATACTTAAAATGATTCTGATGCTTCACTGAGACACAAAATATAAAGGTAAGAATTTTGTGAGTTTCTAGATGACGTTTTTCTTTAAGCAGGTGGGTGTATCAGACTGTTACATGTGACCCTTGTTAGGGATAAGCCAGGTTAAGATCTGGGCAGTACAGACTTTGTTGTAGTATAGATCAAATTGTAGCAGTTATGTGAATCAATGCTGATGTTATGGATGTGTTCCTCATTTTGCTATTTGTGTCAAATTAAAGCTGGTAGTACTACAAATAATATGGTAACCTTGAGGATGCTATCAACTTTAGAAATAGAAAGTACTAGAAAATGCCTTTAAATGAATCTATGCACAATGACTGCAGGTGAAACAGTTAGGCTGCCCCCAGGGAAGGAGACGCATTTCATCTTCACTGATGTTATTATCACTTCTTAACAATTGTTTATGCTGCATCCTTCTATATTTTTCCACAGCACTAGCATCTTCTTCAGAGAGAGACTTCCACATTATGAAATTAAATTTATGTATAACTGACTTACATAAAACCTTTTAGGTAATTCTTTATTCTGCATCCAGCCCCAATTTCTGTAATCAGTGGTCAAGATAAAAAAAATGAAAGACGGGACTTGCATTTAAAGTACTTAATGTGGACAATGACTTCATTCGACTGATACATTAGACATTATAGAAAGTTGGAATAACGAACTAAAATTCATACTCTAGGAAGAGTGACATAAATGTATTCTTATAGAACAGTGGCATCCTTCTTCTGGAGTAACTGTACAGACTTCACTATTATGCTGAGGAGGAAATAGCAATCCATGCATACAGAAGTATTAAATGAGATACTGAGAAGCCTAAGTAAGACATGTCTGTATTGCCTGAACTAGCCCAAAGATGCAAAAGTGGTAAGAAAATCATGTGAAAACTTGTATCGTGGGACCTTCAGCTGTTAGTACAGATAATAATTGCAGAAACTCCATTGGGAACGCACAGAAGGTGGCACTAATTTTAATACTGGTAGAGAAGAAAGTTACAATTACATAATGACTTATTTATTTACTTTATTTTATTTTTAAATAAACTTTGACCATTACAGCCCTTTTCAGTCACGATCTAGTTGAATAATAATAATAATAATAATGATTTAAATGTAAACAATGCATTACAGCTAACAAAAAATAATAGGCTAGTTTAACAAACGATGCGATTAATGCATAATGCTCTCAGTGTAAATACCTATAAAAATCAGCATAGATTAAAGAATGCAGATATTACTTTGTAGGGAGTGATTGACTAACTGTATTTTGCATGTTGTGCTAGCTGAAATGTAAATTGAGGTGCAAGGAAAATAATGCAGACATCACTCTAATATCTGTAGAGAGAAACTTCCAGACTCATGGGCTCTCTGCAGAAAAGGCAGTCACATTGAAGGAGACAAAGTTATATTTCCAAGGATACTGAAGAGTATAATAACTGTCTACAGAGCATCAGCTGAGTAAATTAGGGTTTCTCTAACAAAGAGGTATTTTCCTATAGAAATGAGCCTACCATTTATATAATCAAAACAAGAGAAGGATATGAGCATCTATACCTTTACATCTGGCTAGTGGGAGATGAGTAAAGACTTTTGTGAAAGTTTAAGGGTATAGCATGAAGTGTGGAGAATTAATAAAGTAGAAAGCATATGCATAGCTAGAGTATAATATTTAAACGTGCCCTTACAATATTGCTGTTCATACTGTCGAACGTCTATCTATGATGAGACTTTCTTGCCCACATGCCTGCCAACCATCAAGCCTTCCCCATTCAAACAGACTTCATTGTTTTCTCAGCTCTGGAACTTTAACCCAGAGTTGAGGTGAGTGCTGTCTGGGGATGAGGTCTGTCATTCAGGAGGCCATGAGGGTGCTTTATGTTGTCATTAAAATCTTGGAAATGAGACCATTTGAATTGCCTACCTCCTGGCTGGGAGTGGGATGGGGACACAAGCATCCGCATCACTGCACAATAAATTTCCTCCATGGGAAGACACTCCAGCATACCCACTATGACAGCTACCATCCAGTAGTGGTTTGCTGAGCCTAATATCCACTCACAGATCGCATATTTGTATTCCAGCCCCTCCTTCCAAGGGGCCTGTGCCATATATGCCTTGCTCCGCCTAACCTTCCACCACAGGATGAACATGCACATCCTCCCTGTCTTTTGCATTCAAAAGCCTGAACTGTAAACTCAGGTCACCTGGGCCATAGTTAGGACTCTATCCCTCTACACAGGTGTCACCTCAGCCATACTTAAAGTTTTATCTCTCTGTGCAACCAGCACTGTCTTGAGACTTGAAGTAGGATTGGGAGGGTGGCCTAATGGATAAGGTGTTTTCCTTACAAACACAAGGTGCAAGGTTTGAGTCTCACAAGGGATAATTGGCTAGGCTTACAATGGCTTGCAAGGGCAGTTAGCCTAATATGAACCAACCTGCTACTCTTTTTTTATATGGCAGTTAGGTTGTATATGTGGAGAGGGGAACTTGAAAATGCAAATCCTTGACCCTATTTAAACACATTTAAGACCAATAGATGGAAAACATAAAATGTAATCCTAAATTGGGTCCTATACTCCTTTTGGACAGAGGCAGCTCATAACCACCCTACCATATGGTGTAGGGCTTACCTTTAAATACTCATGGGTATATATATCCTACAGCTTACTTTCATCAAATTATATTCATATATTAATGCGGCGCATTAAATCTTTTGGGCCAACTACAAATGGGATATTATGGCTAGGATTAAAAAGGCCTGCCAGGGCCATTAGCCTAGTGAATGTATAAAACACAGCCAACACCTGAAGAAATTCAGTTGTAGAGTAAGACAACTTATTTTTGGTAACCTGAAGAAGCTGTACATCACTACTCATATTTCCTTTCCTTGATGGAGCTGATGGAATGCCAGACAGCATATGAATTTGCAAAGCATGCACCCTGTTCTACTCCTTAACCAGTATGTTAACATTTACCCATAGATCAGAAAATGGTTTCCAAAAAGACATCACAGATATTTGTGCCATGATTCTACTAAATTTTGAGTCTGTGGTAATTGTAACATAGTGAGATTAGACAAACTCCAAATTCAACATGGGTCGTAAGTGTAAAACGTGAAGAATTTTAACCACTAAGATCGTTTGTTGTTTTTCACATCTATAATTTATTTTGGTTTGCTATCTCAGCTATTTTAAAACTTTTGCACATATTATAAATTAATACATTAGATTTACTGTGTACCCAAAGCATTACTCTATCACTGTACTGTTTTGTTGACATTTCTGTATTATTGTACTCTTGTCTGTTTTGTACGTCTGGTCATTATTTGACCCCGAGCTGAGGCTAAAATGGATCGGATCTGATCAGTGCTCTACCTCAGCAGGAATGGAGAGAACCCCACAGAAGCTGTACTGCCCCAGACACAGCTTACAATAAAAGAAGAGGAGGAGCCCACCATAGAGGAAGTAAGAACAGGACTAAGGAAAATAAAGTCAGGGAAAGCAGCAGGCTCAGATGAGGTCACAGCAGATACAATCAAGACTTTGGGTCAGATAGGGGTGAAATAGATCCTGAGGGTATTCATATCAGTATGGAGAGAAAGGCATATGCCAGATGGCTGGATAAGTGTACTAGTGCCGCTGTACAACAACAATGGAATGACAGTAAGAAAAGGTAGGAGGGTAGTATTGAATTGACAGAGATGGTGGCAATTGACACAACACCCCATCTCCATATAGAAAATGGGATAAAGGGGGATGATGATGACGATGGCATCTAGTGATCTGGGTAGACTACTGGCATGGGCAACTGCTGAAGCTGCTGAGGGGGAGAGGATGAGAGGAATAACTCTCTTTGGAGAGACGGGAGAGCTTGTGCTTGTGGCACCTCTGCAATGGCCCAGTAATCAAGGAGCCTCAGTCCTCACCACTGGCAACAGTGGGGGGGGGGATGTGTACACACTGGAAGGATGACAAGTACACAAAAAGTAAAGTGCAATTTCCCTTAAGAGCACACAGAGACCACAGTCAGTCTGGGGCTAGTTTCTCCCTCTTTCTCCAGATCCCCAATAAGACTCCCCACAGCTATAGGGTTGAGATCTGAGCTGAGTGGCCAAACCAAGACTTCCAGCACCATCTCTGTCCAATCAGTGCTTCATGTCACTGCCCAAGCAGCTGACACACACACACACACACACACACACACACACACACACACACACACGCACACACGCACACACACGCACACGCACACGCACACATGCACACACACACACACACACACACACACACACACACACACACACACACACACACACACACACACACACACACCTGGGAAAGGCTGGCACAAGTTTACTAGCTATGCCCCCTTCTGCCCAGACTATAAGGTAGTTCCTACTGCCACCAGCCACTCATTATCAGCTACTTTAAGGCCCTTAGCAAAGGGTGTCCAACCATATTGTGTAATGTTACTATTAATCCAAATGGTAGTCTAACCAAGAGTCAGGCTATTAGGAGTTTTCTGTACAGTGTCACCAAATAGATATGCAAGTACTGTAAGAGCTTAAATATCTCTAAACAGACCAGTCACAATTGAAAGGTTTAAATATTTAATAATAAATAATAAAAGAACAAGATAACACTAAATATATATTCACAGTAGAATTCAAAATCACAGGGAATATTTAAAACAGCATTGCGGGACAGTCTCAAATAAATACAGAAAACATCTAAACTAATCTTTACTGTACCCTAGTTAACTTACTTACAGCAGGGCAAGTGCAGAGGTGGTGACTGGATGTTGTCAGGTCAAAGACAAATAAAAAATACACCAGAAAGTTCTTAAATTAATATCAAATATTACTGTTGGGGAAGCTGGCAGGATGACATCACTTTTTGTCACCTGACTTTAGTTCCCAAGGTAAACCCTTATTGAGAGAAACTACTAGCATTTAGCACCTCCCTGGGAGAACACATAGCCTACAGATATTTGCAGCTGCTAGGAGACATTAAACAATAATTCATTTACAATACAATGCCAAAGGCTGCCTAGTTCTATACATTATATCTCCTGTTGCACTGAAACTAAAAGAGAACATCTCTTTTATTATGTGGTTATAAAACAATTTAATTTCAACTATTTTCCTGAAGTTTTGCCAGTTAACCCTCTATGTTTTAGTTTCTACTGTTAAAACATATACATTTACACAGGTACAATAGTTTATATACATTTCTGTTCTTTTCCAGTAGGGTACAGTGTGGACACATCCTTAAGCTCAGTACTTTACACACACTTCTGTACCAGCAGCTTGATATACAGACAACATACAGTTTGAATATAGTGGTAACACAAGCAACTGCATCCTGCTGATATTCACAAATGACATATAACTACAACATTTCAGATAGCTGTGTTGGCAGTATCTCTTTCTGTCACACTTCTAAATAAATCATATTAATATTCACAAATGACATATAATTATTTGCAAAATTCCAGATAGCTAGGCTAGGCTGGCAGTATTTCCTTTTGTGACAGTACTCAAAGTGCACTTTTCATGGTGGAGTCAGTAGGATAGAACAACAGTCATACGGATGTGTCTGTCTACAAGGGAGTACATCCATTTAATTATTTTAATTATGTCAGACATAGTGGTGTGGCTGTGCATCTCAGAAGCCCATTGCTGGCCAACCCTGCTAATGAGCTTGTACAGTGTAATGGCAGGACTTAAGTTAAAAACCCTACTCTTACAAGAATGATGGTCCAACTCCTGGTTTGCGTAATTCTCATTCCATAGCCCAGGTGAATGAATGGATTAGGGGATAGCCGAATGGTTCATAGGTTCATAGGTAGGTACTAGGCTTTCAGCCCAAGGGCCTATGTAAGCCTAGCCAACAAGGTTCCCTGGCTTAATCCACCCAAGAAAGCTATTTTCCTGTGCCACTGTCGAGCAGAGACACAGAAGTGATCCCCGGGGTGTATTTCCTATTTCCCATCCACTCATCAAGATTTTTCTTGAAGAGTGCTAATGAAGAACTTTGCTTGACATAGATGGGTAGCCTGTTCCAGAGTTTGGGAAGTCTCTGGGACAGAAATCTATCCCTCCAACATGTCCTTTTATTGTGGTGACAAGGTTACATCCCTAGAGTGTGTATCTCGGAGGGATTAGGATTTCTTTAGGTGTAGCATGTCCAACAGCTCTGGGTTTGACATAGCTTTATATGTTAGGCAGAGATCACCTCAGAGTAGGTGATGTGCTATGGAGTAAAGCTGGAGTTTTTTGAGGTGGTCAGTGTAGGGCATTTGTTTGAGGCCAGTAATCCTCTTTGTGAGGTACTTCTGTGGCCTTTCCAGCTGCTGCAGATGTCTTGTGAGGTACATTCCAAAAGGGGCATTGTACTCTATAATGGGTCTAATGAGTGTTGAGTAGAGGGGAACAATGACCTCTTTTTTCCTGGATGAGAACCCTTTTATGATGAGGTATGC
Organism: Protopterus annectens; assembly: GCF_019279795.1. Taxonomy (NCBI): domain Eukaryota; kingdom Metazoa; phylum Chordata; order Ceratodontiformes; family Protopteridae; genus Protopterus; species Protopterus annectens. Next base: position 590,292,346 of record NC_056746.1, read on the forward strand.
CACGTAGAAGGACTTCCTGACTACTGTGGCGATGTGACTATCAAAGGAGAGACTACTGTCCACCTGGGTCCCAAGGTCTCTTATCACATATTCGGTGTTAAGTAGTTTGCTGTCTATGTGGTAGTTCATGGGTACAGAGTTTTTACCAAAGGGGATGACACTGCACCTTTTTGGCATTGAGCTTGAGGCAATGGCTCTGACACCAGGCATCTGTCTCAGCGAGGCCCTTCTGCAGGATGTCCACATCATTTGGGGACTTGACTATGGCTCCTAGTTTGCAGTCATCTGTGAACTTTGTTAGCCAGAAGCCTTCTGTGTTAGCCTGTACTTCAGAGAAGTAGATACCAAACAGGAGAGGTCCCAGGACAGAACCCTGTGGTACTCCACTTGTCACTCCTTTGAGGTCAAATTTGGAGTCTGCAACTTTTACAGTGTGGGTTCTGTCAGTGAGCCAGTTGGCAACCCATCTTGTGACATAGGGATTTATACCTAGTTTAGTGAGTTTAGCTATAATTCCAGAATGGGGGATCATGTCGAAAGCCTTGGCGAGGTCAAGATAGGCTGTATGAACCACCTTATCCTCATCTACGGATTTGGTGACTGACTCAAAGAAGTTGATCAGGTTCAGGAGGCATGATCTGCCTTTCACAAACCCAAACTGGGTGGGATCCAGAGTTTGGAGGTTACCATTGTCTTTGTTTATGAGTTCCATGATGATACGTTCCATAGCCTTGCAGACCAGATTCATCAGGCTAATAGTTCGATAGTTCCCGGGATCAGTGGTGGCTCCCCCTTTTTTGGAGTGGGCTAACTGTTGCTGTGTGCCATTCAGTGGGCACAAAGCCTGATGCGAGGCTATTATTGAACATGATGCTTAAGTGGGGAGCCAGTTCATTCTGAAGTTCATGTAAAACACAGCCTGGGATGTTGTCCAGTCCCATGGATGCTGTGTTTTTGGCTTTAGAGAGTGCAGCTTTTACCTGCGTATGATGGTCAGCAGAAGAATGGAGCAAAATAAAAACAAAAATAAAAGAAATATTCTATTATGAATTCTCAGTACTGATATCATCCTGAAATCATATTACATATATGATGTCATGTAGGTGTGAAATGAGGAGAAAAAGTGTTTTGGTACCGATTTTTAAGAATAAGGGTGATGTGCAGAGCTGTAGTAACTACAGAGGGATTAAACTGATCAGTCACAGTATGAAGTTATTGGAAAGAGTAGTGGAAGCTAGGTTAAGAAGGGAGGTGATGACTAGTGAGCAGCAGTATGGTTTCATGCCAGGAAAGAGCACTACAGATGCGATGTTTGCTCTGAGAGTGTTGATGGAGAAGTACAGAGAAGGTCGGAAGGAGTTGCATTGTGTCTTTGTGGACTTAGAGAAAGCATATGACAGGATGCCTAGAGAGGAGTTGTGGTATTGTATGAGGAAGTCTAGAGTGTCAGAGAAGTATGTAAGAGTGGTAAAGGATATGTACAAGGGTAGTGTGACAGCGGTGAGGTCTGCTGTGGGAGTGATGGATGCGTTTAAGGTGGAGGTGGGATTACATCAAGGATCAGCTCTGAGCCCTTTCTTATTTGCAATGGTGATGGACAGGTTCACAGATGAGATCAGACAGGAGTCCCCGTGGACTATGATTTTTGCAGATGACATTGTGATATGTAGTGAGAGTAGGGAACAGGTGGAGGAGACCCTGGAGAGGTGGAGACAGGGGTGTCCAACCTTTTGGCTTGCTGGGGCCGCATTGAGTGAACAGAAATGGTCTTGGGGCCGCATATAAAATATATCATATAGTTAACTCTTTCGTTGCTCCGGAAGACCACAGTCGACCTCCTGGGTGTACTGTAGGTGCATTTGAACAATGAATAAATGTAATAAATGCCTAATATTTGCCTTAAAATTCTAATTCTCATTCTAATTCTAATTCTCTAATCTAACAGTTAACTCTAACATCTTAGTTAATATATATATATATATATATATATATATATATATATATATATATATATTTATTTATTTTTTATACAAATAAACAGATATTCATTACAGCACTAGCATTTCTCACTGGGAAAACCATTCCAGCAGTCCAGCTACATAAACTGTCAACATCAGAAGTCTTACAATACTATAATCCACAAAAATAACCCAACAAATTTGCAATAAAGTAAAGAATTCATATTACTGACTTAATAAAACTATTCTGAATAAGCTACAAGAGGGTCTCACCCAAACAAATAACTGGTGCCAGAAATATGGCCTCAAGTTAAATGCCAAAAAATGCATCATCATTCCCATTGAGGAGAGTGATGTCCCCACAAATTACCACATTAATAACAATGTTGTAAGCACGCAATAAGTCGTATGGTAGTTGGGCACCCAGGTTGATAGAAACCCGACTTTTGAACACCACGTTGTCTCCATTGTAAGGAAAGCTTTTTACATGGCCCACTTCATTAGTAAGGGTATCTCATCCAGGGACAAGGAGTTCATAACATCACTGTATTCTTCCTTTACAAGAGCCATTATTGAGTACAATGCCCTGTTTGGCATGTGCCTCAGCAAAACACCCTGCCAAAAGAAAGACTACAACCATTTCTGATAAAAAAGGTCAAAGGACTAAGTTCACTTAGTTATCCAAAGAGACTAAACAGCTTCTTGCTTTCCTCTGTCTCTCACTGGCCCCTATAAATTTCATCACTGGCTTGCTTTCCAGGCTAAGAAAGATCCTGCCTTAAGAGACTTCCTCTACCTCAGAAATACTGGTTATACTTAAAACACTCACTACAAAGACCACAGCCTTCACTGCAACATAAACAAGCCACTTTTTATGTACAGGTTCTTGACACAAAAACCTTCAACTTCTGTAAAAAGCTCCTCTCATTATCAAACAATATAGTTCAGCAACATGATGCCTTGATGGATAGCCATAAATGTAGTCCTTGGATAAGTAGCATAGCCTTCATCAAACCAGATGGTTAGTATGTGGATTTTCCATCTGGTTTGATGAAGGCTATGAGTACTACATCCATAATTTGCTGTCTCTCTCTCTCTCTCTCATGTATTGTATTATATTGTTTTGTGTTATTTTTGGAGCTTTTCTCCCCGGGCCCCCGCTGAAAATGGACCTGTGTCCAGTCGGACTTTCCCAGTAAACAAATGTAAAATAAAAAAAAAAAAATAAAAATAAACTTACCACCAATCTAAAGCCATTTGACATTCAGACATTTTAATTTGTGCAGAAGTTACTCACAGACTGACAGTTTACTGAGCTGTAATGCTGACCTTCGCTTTTGAAAAAAACAAATTCCCAGACTTTGTCAATAGCTCAAAGTGTAGAGAGGATTATTTATTTATTATATATTTATTTATTTTTGGAAAACATCTTTAAAACTGTTAAATTGATTACACACCCAGAAACACAGAAAAGTTATTGTGATTATGTAAACCACAGACTGCTGCAAGAAATCAGTCACATTAGCACTCTATGATAACAGATGAATCATACCTGTCAATTCCAAAAGCAGTAAAGTAGCTTAATAAGAAGGTTATTTGCAAGGTTACATGGCAGTTTATATTGGAAATAAGCAGAGATATTAAAAAGGCTCTGTTTTTCATAATTATGCCAAAAAATATTCCAAGGTAAATACAACTTCAGATTTAGTATGGAACCATATCTCTCAGCCTTAGAGCAAGAAATCTGGACAAAGCGAAAAATAAAAGTGGGACACAGGTCCAAAAATAGTTATGCATCACAGACACCATTGAAACAACTGTAGCTGCAAACATTATACATCACTTATAATCTTTCTATCCCATTATTGTCAGTTAAACATTATATGGCTCATTCAGTCCTGCCTTCTTTTGCATCAAAGAAAACCATTCTTTGAAATGACAAATGCATTAAAAATAATAAATAAAACACATTGCATCAACATACTGCAACTTCCTACCTGCAAGCAACCACAGAGGTTTCACTGAAACTAGGGCTGCTTGTTTCCCCAGAATGACAGCTCTCCCTAATTAAGTCTAATACAATCTACCAGTATCTGGACTACCTGAAATAAATTAAATTATGGCCTGTAAATTGAAAGCACACTTTGTTTAATTAAACTATATTTCTAAGCCCACTTACTATATTTTTTCAGTAACATCCCAATATCCATTTCCAGGTCACTTTACAAGACATTGGCAGTGGTAGACTTGGCATCCTTCAGAACCCCACAGGCCCATGATAATACTGCTAGCATTGTCCATTAAATGTAAATATCCATCCACTGTAAATGGCAAGAAGCTATGTCTTAAAAAATCTACTTCTGGCATGCGTACCCAAGTATTAGATTTTGAAACAAAGAAACATATTCTCCACAGTCCGTAAGTCTCTGTCTTTAATAATCATCTATTGTTGCAGCACTCCCAACACATAAGCACACACATACACACTAAAATCCTCAACATTTAAAAAATGACATTGTGCCCACTTGATTTGCCAGTATTGATTATCTGCCAAAGCAATGCTTACTGTTGTCCAATCTACCACTGCTTAGAACCCACCAATGAAAAAACAGTACTAGGTGCTTTTTTGTTTGTCTGAAAAAACAATACAACTTTATATGCTACAGTCCCACATAGTCAGTCCACTACTGACCCACTAACCCTAGGCTGCTGTCTCATTCTTACTCCCTGGAACTGCATTACCTTGGATGACTACTTTTATTTCCTAAGCAAAAGACACAAATTGGAAGATGAGGCAAAAATCCAGACATTCTTTGAAAATCCATGCAGTTAAGAGGTATGAGTTCATGTTCAATACAACACTCTCCCTGTCAGGAAAGCCGCAATTTAATGAAAGTGTACTCTTAATGTATGATATATTTGCGAGCTAACTTGTTTGTGTTCATTAGGTAGACTGATCATTGTTAGCCTCTTTGTGCATGCATCTCTCTCTGTCATGCACACATACACACACACACACACACACACACACACACACACACACACACACACACACACACACACACACACACACTCTTCTTCTACTTTCACGCACACAATTCTGCTTTCATGCATGCGCTCACTCACTCCATACTTACCTATTAACGCAGGTAACTGCTGTCCCTTTCAAAGGAAACAGCGGCAAATCCATACGTGAGTCCCTCTTCAGCGAGAACACACACACACTGATTTTTCGGCGCAAAATAATGGTGTAAACACACTGACCCTTTTTGGCTCAAAAACAAAACTAGAAGGGTGCTTTGGTGCATGCACACACCGACATTAGTGTTACAGGTCATGGGAGTGAAAAACACAAAACAAAAAAAGTGTTTTGGGGCATGTGTACATCAATGTTGCAGTTAGAGGTTGAGGGCCGCATGGAAGAGCTCTGAGGGCCGCATGCAGCCCACGGGCCGCAGGTTGGACACGTCTACGAGAGAAGAGGAATGAAGGTCAGCAGGATTAAGACAGAATATATGTGTGTGAATGAGAGGGAGGATAGAGGAATGGTGAGGATGCAGGGAGTAGAGGTGGCAAAGGTGGATGAGTTTAAGTACCTGGGATCAACAGTTCAGAGTAATGGTGAGTGTGGAAGAGAGGTGAAGAAGAGAGTACAGGCAGGATGGAGTGGGTGGAGAAGAGTGTCGGGAATGATTTGTGACAGATGAGTACCAGTAAGAGTGAAAGGGAAGGTCTACAAGAGGGTAATGAGACCAGCTATGTTATATGGGTTGGAGACAGTGTCATTGACAAAAAGTCAGGAGTCAGAGCTGGACGTGGCAGAGTTAAAGATGTTAAGATTTGCACTGGGTGTGACAAGGGTGGACAGGATTAGGAATAAGTATATTAGAGGGTCAGCCCAGGTTGGAAGGTTTGGAGACAAAGCCAGAGAGGCAAAATTACATTGGTTTGGACATGTGCTGAGGAGGGATGCAGAGTATATTGGGAAAAAGATGCTAAGGATGAAGCTGCCAGGTAACAGGAAAAGAGGAAGGCCTAAGATAAGGTTTATGGATGTGGTGAGAGAGGACATGCAGGTGGTTGGTGTGACAGAGCAAGATGCAGAGGACAGGAAGAAATGGAAACAGTTGATCCTCTGTGGTGACTCCTAATGGGAGCAGCCGAAAGAAGAAGTATCACTGACCAAGGAATCACAATATTACTGACATCATTGTAGTAATATGTCAGATGGGAGGCTGTGATGTGTGAAAACTTATCATGGACAAAAGTAAAGTCACAAAAACTTTTAAATGTATCTGGAGCTTTGCATTAATTAGTGCAGGTTACCGCTTTTAAGATAAATGTAATCACTTTTATAGAGAAAAATTCTGGTCCTGTAAAATACTTTTTGTTTGCTGTGAAGGATGCATGTCTTAGTGTATGTTAGAAGCATTGTTGTTATAATAATTATTGCGGAACTTTGAAGGAAAACTGTATCTGTACGTCTCTGTCATCTAGAAATTTACAATGAAATAATTTGTCTTGACAGTCATAAAAATAACCAATAAAACTAAAGACTTCCCAAAAGATTAAAATTAAGTTTTAAACTGAGAATGTCTGTCAGGTCACAGTAAAGCACACTGATTACTAGGGGAAAAGGTGAGAATGTTGTTTTGTCTTTTGTCTTTTCCCGATTAGGGGTCGCCACAGTGGAACTCCGGTCCGCTAATGATTGGCAGTTGATTTTTACGTGCTGAGTTGCCGGCCCTAATGCACAACCTTCAACGAAAGTACGCCCATTCACGCATGTCTCCACAGAAGATGCTCTAGCTGAGAATCGAACGGGACAACGTCTTGCTGTGAGGTGAGTGTATGAATCCCATAGTGTGCCCATTCAAAAAAGAGAGAGTAGATGATGCCAGGCTTTTTTTTTTTTTAAGAATTTGAATATGAAATAATTGTACCAGATGATGTATTGGGTCTGGGATGTCCCAAAATCACAACATATTGAGCACAGAATTGTTGACGTCTAAATGGAGTAAATGGTTTTGCAGGAAACAACCCCCCACCCAAACACACACATGTATACAATGTATACACCTTAAGCTCTGAGGCTGCCACACAGAGAGGAAAGAGAAATATTGGGGTTTTGGCTAAAATCTATTTATTTCTCTGATATGCACAAAAGTTCTGTAAGGGAAAGTAAAATTTTCAAAGCTCTCTTATTTGAGTACTTTTGTTTTGTGAAAATATCTGTATCCCTGATATAGACAGTGTATGCTGTCGTTACTGAGTACTTGGTGGATAAGTCTGTTAATATGTAATGTGACAGCCTGTCTATATTTTAAGTGTTTTAAACAATGACATACCACATTTCAGTCCCAAGTCATTGATTTTGTTTCTGGACTGAAAATACTAGATAAACCATTAGTTGACAAACACAAAAATACCACATAATACTGCCATCAGTGTGTCAACAGAGACTTGCATGGCAGAATTACTGATTTGAATCTTAATGCTGCAAATGAAAATATATGCAAACTGTGCAGCCAATGTATATTTTCTGCCACAGGCAACCAACCACCTTTTAGGAACCAGTTTACTTTACACATTGAATCCTCCTGTAGGACGGCAAAGTTAATTAAAGCATTGCTGAGGAAAACAAAAGAACATTGAGATACAGGTATGGACATTTTAGTTTGTAATCTTTTTTTATCTTTTCTTTTCATTTAAAAGTATTTTAAAATAGAGTCATGTGAACTCAAAGGTACTGCTAAAAATGATTACTAACTAGTTTAGGTTAATTGTGTGAAAAGGTTTACCATCCTATAAAAGTAATGAAGGATGCTTTTATCTAGGCTGAAGCTGAGCAGAGTAACCAGGACCTTACAAGCATGTCACGTTTACATGCTTTTGCCCTATTCTTATGCTTTTATATGTCTGGCTGACTGACTGAGGGGTCCAGGACATTTCATACATGTTAATAGCTTGCATTTCTAACCTTGTTCATAAGATATTATGACAGTTTTCTTTCTGTATTTTGCACTTCTCTCCAGAGTTATTCAAGCAGGGCCTTATCTTGAAATCTTACAATAATCAGAAACAAAGCTGTAAATCAAGGATAATGTTTAGAGGATTAAGGATATGCGCTTTTAACAAGCCTGTGGTTCAAGGTTCGATGCCCTTAGCCTTTATTTCCTTACTCTGTGATCATGAGTAGGTCACTTAACTAGATAGTGCTTTGGGGCAATTGAGAATTTGCCTAGTTTCCCTAATGGTCTTCTGGACTGCATGCCTAATAACTACCTGTGAAACATCGATAACATTTGTTTGGAAGGTGGACAGAGTAACAGCAGCTGGACTCAGGTAGCGTTCTTTAAAGAAAAGATCTGCATGTATGATATTGTTTTATGATTTTTTTTTGTCTTTGTCTAAAAAACTCGCATTTTAAAAGAGAAATTAAAGCATTCTGAAGCATAATTAGTGACAGCCTTGAACGTCACATACAGTTCAAGTACAGATTTGTGCAGCTTACCTGTATACTACTTTAAAAGTTGTACTCTCTGTGGTGGTACAGCGGTAGCATTGTTGCCTCACAGCAAGAGGTTCTCCCGTTCGATTCTCGGCTGAAGTGCAGGGAGTGCCTTCTGTGTGGAGCCTGCATGTCCTCCCAGCGGTTGGGTGGGCGTTCGAAAGACATGCGTAAATGGGCGTGCCTTCGCTGAAGGTTGAACATCAAGCTGGCACCTCGGCATTCATGAAAATCTACTGCCAATCATTAGCAGACCGGAGTTCCGCTGTGGCGACCCCTAACCGGGAAAAGCCGAAAGACAACAACAACTCTCCCAGAACAATTGCTGTTGACTTTGCTTGATATTTTAGATCTGGGATACTCTTGACTGTGGCACTTACTAAGCTGGGTCTGTGTAATTAAAAAAAATAATGGTAGTGGAAGAAATTGTAAGATGTACTTGCCCTTCCCAAACATTCTGGCAGTTGGTTATTACATCTTAAGTCTACTAGACAACAGTGTAAAATATCTTTTCAGTGACAACAAAATGCTTAGCAAGTACTGATCAAAATGCATGAAGTGCCCCAGGTTCTGTGTAGTGGACTGATATTAATTAAATATGTATGACTCAGAACATAGGGATGTCCAGTGCAGGTTTCTAAACATAAGGTGCGTATACATGTTAGCATAACATACAGACATTACATGTGCAGATGTAGCTAAAATATTCACAACAGCCATCAAAAGGGAATATGTGAGCAGTGTTACTCAACAGAAAAAGGGGACTATATCAGTTCCTCAACACAATCTTGTGTTTTAAGAATTTTCTAGTACAATGAGATATTTAAGATGGTCAAATGGGTGGGACATAATGTATTTCTGGCTACACTATTCTTTTTTGCTATGATTTTTCTTGACTGGGGGTGTGAGAAGCTATACTATAGCAGATTTTCATTTTTCATGATATCTCAGTAGATCAGTAATACATGGCAGGTGCTTTCTGCATAATAAAAAAATATATCAAATTGCAGTCTTATTATGCTGTTTTACTTACTTCATAAAATTTGTTGTGTTGCTTTAGTAGTGAAAGCAAAGCAGCAAAACAACATTTGAAGGAAAGATAAATGACTGAAGCAAAAAACTGCATAACTTGTAACAAATTTACTCGTCAATGATCCAGTTACATGCTCATTCTGAATTAAACATTAAAACAATCACATCCCACACTCTGTTAAAGAAATCACTGTTGAGACACAACAAAAGCAGAACAAGCAAGTAAAAGAAAACGTCAACTTCATATTTATTATAGTGCTTATTTCCTATGCTCTTAGACATAATTCAAAATGAGGCAGTATTAATAGAACAATGACCAAAATACTTATTATAACAAAAATGTATAAGGTGTCTGAGTAAAGTACCAGCACTGATACAGAATCAAATTAAAAAAACAGATAAGTTATATTAATACCAACTTAAGGCTGCAAGATTAATCCATTTAAAGTATACACAGTCTCCTATTGATACGCCAATGTTCTCAAAACCCATAACATAACAACAGAGGATGCTGTGTAGTCCAAACAATAATTGATGTAAAGAGCTTTCAAATCCATCCTAGACAATGGCACTAAGCAGTAAGTCAGAGAACAAATGGTTAAAATAAGTGATGTTACTAATGACATGCAAAAATGCTCCAGTGGTAACATGATGGCAAAAACAAGTCCTAAATTGGTGAAACATCCCTTATAGCAACCTCCAACACATCTTAAGATGACCTCCAATACACATCTTAAGACATCACAAAATAACTTCAGAAGGCATCCCCAGCAAAGCCACATCAGCAGTTCTCATAAACACAGGGTCTGCAGAAGTCCAACGTAATCAGCAACAGAACAGGGTTGGTTGCAGAAAGCAACAAAAAAAGCCAAAGAACAAGCCACAGTCCTATACGCGGCGTGAAGTGTTCTCTCACTTTTCCAAAGATGTGATCAAACACTCCAGCAAAAGAAAAAAAAGAAAAACAATGCTGATATCCGTAATAAAGTAGAATATGTAATACGTTCAGCGTCTAAACATTAAAAACAGATAAAATATCCAAATTTCAACTGTAGGTATGTACCCCCTGCTATCTTTGAAAACAAGCATGAACAAGAGCAATTTTAAACATTAAATTCAAAGCTAAAACAATGAATAGTCTCTCATAATACTTTCTGATAGAAAATTGTAGTTCTGGCAGCATATGAATAATTATGACCTCTCATGTTTTGCTTTCTAGGTTGCAGCTGTTTGTACATACCTCTCAAAATATAATTTCCCAATAAAATCTTATATTAATTATTTTCCTGTATGATAAATGAATGAAAAAATATGGTCTAAACAGAAAATAATGTACTTGAGTATTGAGCATATTTAGATGCAGTGCTTTTAGAATCAATAATTTAGACAGATGTAGTTTTAGTCATCTTTGTACAGTGCTAAAGGTATACCATTCATTTGCCTGTGTTAAAGGGCAATAGTAGCAGACAAGCCTGAAAATTTAAAATGGTATGGGGAGTGTAGAAATGGAAGATGTTTTAGCTGCGCAGTCATGAAAATTAAGATTTTACTTAAATATACACAAAACATGCAGTGGCTAAAAACAAATTTCTTAGGTACAGGTACAAGAAATACTATACAGTTTAGGCTGGTTGATTATTGCTCCCCCTAATCCACCTAGGGAAATGGGCTATGACAGGACTCTGCAAAAGACAACACATGCTGATTTGGCCAACTCCGTTCTGGGGTGGAGGAGGAGGAACTGGTAAACCTGGCAATGGACAGAGGCACTGGGAGTGCACAAAGTTGTTGTTGTTGTTTGTCTTTTGGCTTTTCCCAGTAAGGGGTCGCCACAGCGGAACTCCGGTCTGCTAATGATTGGCAGTAGACTTTTACGAAATGCTGAGGTGCCAGCTCGATGCCCAACCTTCAATGAAGGCAGGCTCATTTACGCACGCATATCTTTCGAACGCTACCCAACCGCAGGGAGGACATGCAGACTCTACACAGAAAGCACTCCCAAGCCAAGCCGAGAATCGAACAGGAGAACCTCTTGCTGTGAGTGCACAAAGTATGAAGAAAGAAGGAAGAAAATATATTATACTGACTTGAGATTTCAACTATGCAGATATTGATTGGTTTAGATATACTGCTGACACCACCACTTTTGCCAAAGACTTTATTGACATTTTCTCTCTCTGTTCATGAATGTTACCAATCAGTCCTAGGAAAGACAAGAGGCAACAGTTTATTGCATCTAGTTGCTAGTGATATTCCAACTCTGATTATAACCTGGTTATTGATTCACATCTTTGTACCTTGGAAAACAACTCTATTAGTTTTGTATTAAAGAATGACACATCACTTAATAGTATGATTACATATAGCTATTATTTAATAAACTATCAAATCACTAAAACTATTTTTTATCCTTGGAAAATTTACTATTCAGTGGTGTGGAAGTGACTCTTAAACTGAAATCTCATAATATAAAACAAAGTACATCCCCATTCTGGTGGAATTTGATCTTAATCAGATTACATACAAAGAAGAAAAATGTTTTGATTCTATAAGATATACCCAATTCAAGAACATAAATAGACTGTTAAAGCTCAAGTTAGTCTGTTTCATATAACCCATTTCATCTAGTGCACTCTGCAATATTCAGTGTGTTAATTTGAATTGTGTATTGTTCTTTTCTGCATTTTTCTTGTTTAGTTAAGTCAACTGTTTGCATTTTTAACTTAATCTGGGACCTTAGTCTTGTAGTACCACGCAGTAGTGGGAGAATTGTGAGTTGCTGCAGGATCTGAGCTTTATTTATTTAATTTCTACTGCTTTTTATTGTTTGCGTTTGACCTGTTGGGGGCTTTGGTCTTGTAGTAAAACAATAGTGAGAGAATTGTGAATTGCTGCAAGATCTGAACCTCATTTATTACAAGTCTATTGCATTTTTCTGCTTGCATTTTATTTGATCTAGGACCTTAGTTTTGTAGTATAGCTCACAGCAGTGAGAGAACTAAGAATAGCTGCAAGATCTGAGCCCTCTAATATTGTACTGTATTTTACTGTTTAGATTCCTAAGTTATCTCCTATAACCTGTGCTGTGCAGCAGTGGTTTGCAGACACCTGGAGTTGTAGTTTTCCTTATAAAACTTTCTCTGCTATTTTCTCAAGTATCTAACTGAGTGTCAAGCAGTTAGTTTGCCTGCTGAGAAGCATTACCACAAGACTGCTGTTTTAAGATAAATCCTAGACCTCTCCTCCCAGCTAAACAACGTTAAACCCCAATTGCACCACTCCTCATAGATCACAAAAAAGAAAATCCACAGCCATGGATGTGCACTTTCCTACTGTGTCTGTAGCTAGGCTGGTGGAAATGAGCATCTTGAGACAATGGAGAAGGTAATATTGGATACGTTATTGTCAGAATTGGATAGGTTGGAACTTGAAACCATATATCAGCATGCATATGATGAAAAAGATCTATTGCCACCTGTAATATGATGCTCTATAACAATATAATAACAGCTATGAATGAAAATTTGTGCTGTGATGTAATTTATATAGATTTAACTTCAGCATTTGACAGGGTCATACACAAAGCACTGATCAATAAATTAGAACTAGGTATCGATGTACTCTTGATAAGACAGATAGCTGCATGGCTTACAAATAGGACATGGCAAGTATCATACAGCATCTGGACAGGTGAAATCCTTGGTTACAGTCAAGGTGTTCAGCCCTCTGTTTTTGGCACTGCAGGAGTTGGTTTGTCACTACATTTGTGTTCTTTTTTCCTGCTACAGTCAATGTGTTCCACAGGGCTCCATCCTAGGCCCTTAGTTGTTTAGATTGTATCTTTTTCATCTGAGGTGTTCTACAGTCTATATGCTGATGACCTGAAATTGGGTAAACTGATTACATGTATTACAAATATGGCATGTCTGCAAAATAACTTGACTAAATTGACCATTTGGGCACAGGAGAATAATATGCTGATAAATACATCAAAAACTAACATATGAGATTTGGGAGACATAAACTGAAAGACAGTATTTAATACAGCACACAGTGATTCATTTAAGGATCTGGGTATATGGGCAGATCCAGCTTTGAGTATTTCTAATCATTTCAACCAATTGGTTAATGATAGCTATAGAATTATAGGTTGTATAAAAAAATGTATAAAGTCTAGGAAGTCAGAAATGATGAAGTAATTGTTTGTTAGTTACATTAGACAACCTGAGTATGACAAATAACCATATGGAAACCTTATAAGAAAACAAGCATGAGTAAACCGGAAAGAGTACAGTAGAAATATAGCAAGGGCACCTATGGATGTGAAATTTAAGTTATTATGAAAGACTAAAATATCAGAACTTGTGCAGCATCTCTTAAAGATATCTAAGAGGAGGTCTTATTCAGGTATATAGGGCATTTAGAGACAAATACCTCTGGGAATGTTTGGGGTTATTCAAAAAGTAGTAGAGAATCATCATATAATCTATGTAAAAGATTCTATAGGAATGAGAAGTGTACTAACTCGTTGTCTGAGAGAGCAAGTAATGCATGGAAGAGACTACCAAATTACATTAAAGGAAGTACTAGTTTAGATATTTTTAAGAACAGCCTGGATACATATTATGGAAACAAGTGTTTTGGTATATTGGCAAGCTATTAGGGCAATGTCCATGCTTGAAATATTTGTACGTATGTGTGTATGTATGTAATATTGCAGTTGTTTCATGCTTACTGGCAACCATCCTATTCTTAAGCAGACTGACAAAGTATGTGAGAGATGTAATTACACTGTCTTTGGACGCAATAATTTCCCATACAGACATTGATATCTCTAAACAGGTTGCCAGTAACACACTGACTATACCTACTATGGGTCAGACACATAAACTCACCGATGCTGAGGCTCTTAAATGCAATCCACCCAAACCTCACAGACCTCCAATACACTGCTCTCAACAACCTCCCAAACACTCTATAAAGACATCACTTCCCAGGACACATACAACCACATCTTATAATGTCTCACCTCTAAGTCCTTAAGGCAAACTGCCACACAATCCAGTATATTGGTTACTGGAGACTCTGTTTTGAGATACATTGATACCCCCTTCACCAGGCTGAACAAGGAAGCAGTCATTGTCAGTTGCCTATCAGGAGCAAGGATCCGCCAGATCACACATGCACTCTGGACATTGAACCACAAGTAGCGGTAGGATTCTGTCATACTCCATGGGGGTGTTAATGACATGAGACATACGTCCCTAAAGGTTTAATTCCTCCAAGTCTTTTGGTTTTCTAATACAATGATGGAAATGGACCCCTTCCTTAAGTCAAAGTATGATTAATGTTCATGAAATTAGTATTGTTTCAGTTGTTGATGTTAGCCAAAATTGGTCTTCTCAGCATCCGTAATGTACTCAGAATTGACTCCTTCTGCATTTCATATGGAGTTACATGTATTGATAACATATCTAAACATAACTGTAAATTATTTTTTATGAGACCCGTTGCTCCTACTACTATTGAATCTGTCTGGGTATCTTTCTCCCACATTGCCCTCTTTTCTGCCTGCAAATCCTGGTATTTTATGACTTTGTGTCTTTCTGTATGTAAGACACTCTAATCACTGGATGTAGCAATTTCAATGAGCAATGCTGCTTTTGTCTTCTTTTCATGAACTACTACATCTGGTTTACTTGCATCTATTTTTTGAACTGTTGGTAATGGGTGATCCCATATGATAAAAACTTCATCATTTTCTATAATGCTTTTGTGGCTCATATTTCCAATGCGTTTCAGCAACGTCACTATTATAATTCTTGCACAATCCCCAATGCCACATTATTATGCCTTTCCATATACAGGCTGTCTCCCATTAGTGTATCATACCCAGCAACAAGATGTGCGACCGTTTCCAATTCTGTTTTATGTTTGTTTGTTTCTCCAACATGTGCAAAGGACTTCGTAAACTAATGCGTACGTAGTTCACTATCCTGGGCTGCTAATACTAACCCTTCGTCTTTTGACTTAAATTCATCTGTCCTTAACCACTTCTGCGTTAGATCCTGATTGACATGATGTTGTTCCATGAGTTTTCTGTACTTGCAACTATAATTATGCATTTTTTCATTTCTTGCCTTCTCGTCTGATCCTTCACCTTATATTCTTTCTTTTGTTTTTCTGGCTCATCCAGTGGCTGCCTGATTTTTATCTACCTCTGGTCTGATTTCCATTCCCACTTGACACCAATATGTTTGGATGTTGTGAGGTTAGCAGATATGCATGCAGTCTTATGACTGCAGATCTGTATATGTAATCAATTTCAAGGAGGTCCATACATCTTTCAGAATGGGGAATATGTAATCTTGGTATGCACTGAGTTTTATAAATCATTTGATAAGCATGAAGAATTGTTCTTGTTTTCCTGTCCAACTGATCCATTACCTTTTGGGGCCAGTCAGTCACTCCAAAATTGTAAGTTAGAACAGGAAAAGCAAATTAGTTTATAGTTTGGATTTTGTACCTAGATGTCAGGGCTGTTTTCAGTATTAATTTTAGTCTTCTGAAATATTATTTACTAAGTTGTATTTACATTTGTCCATGTTTTATTGTTGATCTTTCAAAAATTCCCAAATATGTATACACCCCCTCTTGCTCAAGTTCCTTTATATCACGTTCCCGTCCCAGATCGATATTTTCTTGGTGCTGCAGCTTTCCTGTTTTAAATGTTGATTTTGTACATTAAGACCAAATGACATTCTTATATTATATATATATATATATATATATATATATATATATATATATATATGAGAAAGTTTTGACCACTTGCAGTTGTGCTTTCAGTTATTCATCTGAAGAACTATACAGTTTTAAATCATCCACAAAAAGAAGATAAGTCTTACACTTTGTTGTTTTCTGGGAGCCAAATTGTAGCCATGACCTAATCTGTTATGTAGACAACTTAATGGGTTAAGGGCAAGACAAAATAGCAGCAGTGACAAAAAGTGACCTTGGAATATTCCCCTTTGAATTGTTATCCCTGGGATAATAATTTGTCCTCTATCACGGCTTAGCTGTAAAGTAGTTTGCCACTATTCCATGATCACTGTAATGTAATCAACCAATGTAGTGTGTATCTTATACATTTTTCAGCACTCTTTTATCCATGAATGTGGGATGCTGCCAAATGCTTTTTTTGCAGTCTACCCATGCCATACTTCAATTCCTCCCATTTTTATAATTCTCCATTATGACTTTATTTAACAACAAATGATCCTTTCTTCCATATGACTTGCTTTTGTTACCCTTTTGTTCTATTGCCATGACTGAGTTTTCTTCTAAATGACTATAAACTATGTTGGCATCAGTTCCGATGTATAGTTTATACATCAGAAGGCAAGTTATTGGCCTATAGTTTTTAGGATAGCTTGCAGGTTTACTCTTAAGGAACAGTATTGTTTTTACTGTTGTTAACCAGGTTGGCGTCCATTCAGTGTGCACAAAGAAATAGTTCTTACTCTTGGCTAAATCTTCATCTAAAGATGTTAATACTTTTAGCCAGAAGTTAGGTACTGCATCTGGGTTTGGGGTTTTCCATTTAGGAGCTTTTCTTAATTTTGTTTCAGTTTCACTGGTCAATACCTTATCACTTTTCATATCCTACACATTTGAACATCTTATTCTTTTACTTCTTCTATCCATTCAGCATCTGTGTTATGTTCCACAGGATCTTCATAGACAGTTCTCCAAAATGTGTCTATTTCTTCTTTTTGGTGGTGTTTCTATTCCTTTTGCTTTGCTTCCCAATTCTCTATAAAACTTTTTTGATTCATCAATAAATTGCTTATTTTGTACTTTTCCTTGATATTTATCTGCATATCCTCTCGGTTTTTCTGCCTGTGCTGATATCTTTAGTTTATTGTTTTCAACAGTATAAGATAAATCCTGGTCTGTTCTGATACTGTATGTTGCCTTTATCACATCTGTCTTTCTGAGTATTTTTGTTGATCTGTTTCCTCTTCTGCACTCTTCAAACAGTGACACGTCTTGTCTTAATTGCTTTGTAGTTTTCTCTATTCGATAGCTCCATAATGGCATTTACTTTTTCCTCCTCCCTTCCCTTACTACCATGTATTTTTGCAGTAAGAGTTTATCTGTTATTAATTTAGCTGCACTGCAATAGATCCTATTTACTTCTGTTATGTTGCATGAATTTCTATGGACAGTCTTGATTATTGTGTTCATTTGTTTTGTCAAACTTTTAACATTTTGGGTCTTAATGACTTTTTGTAGTCTTATTTCTTTCAGTGATCTTAATATGTCTATCCATCTCTATTAAATCAAGACACCCTTCCCTTAGATCATTTTCTTCTAAGCTAAGGGCACTTTCTTTATTCTACATTCCTGCAAGCATTCTACAGAAAGTTATTTTTTTATTTATTTATTTGACATTTATTTACCAGGAAAGTCTGACTGGGTATGAGCCCATTTTCAGCAGAAGCCCAGGAGAAAAGCTCCAGATACAATCAGCAAACAACTACTTAATTGCAATGTATGAGGAATTACAAAGTTACAATAACTAATGCAAAGCAACATAAATTCTACACAAGGTACAAGAATTTAACAAAGTGGTAGAACACACATTTATACATACACTGGTCAATATTCTCTAACAGTTGAGTGCAGCAGCAGGTCATATAGAGCAGGGACAGGAGAGGAGACTAGAGACATTACAAGGGACTAGGACTAGGGAGGGAACTAGATGGACGGAAAGGGGAATGAGCGAGTGGGTAAAGGGAAGCAGAACAGGGCAGGAGCAAGTCTAGTTAACAGAATAGCTGGAGAGAGTTTAGAGTTAGGTTTGGAGAGAGCAGGATTAAGGTAGGTATACACGTTAGAGTGAAGGGTAACAGTGTGAATGAAATGGAATGAATAAGGGAAGAAAAAGTAAATTGATTAGTTTCATAAGATAGACATTAGTATGGTAGGGTGTGGGTGGAGAGTAATAGACATGTAAAAGTATGAGGTTAGCCAGGGGTCGAGCATGAGCAATGCCAGCTGTTGAACACATGATTCTTAAGTAGTTTTTCTGAAGGGAGCAGGATATACCATAGTTAAGATAGATTGAGGAATAGTGATCCAGATTTTGGCAATATGGTATGAGTAAACTGAGTCCCCAGCACTATTGCTGGATTTGGATATTTGTAATAATGATTTATTAGAAGAACATAGGACCCGATTATTAATGTAAGGTTTGAGTAAATTTTGGAGAGCAGGGACTTTATCTGGTTGGTATATCAGTCTCTGAGCAGTGATAAGCTGGGTATAAGTTAGGTCATGGGGTAATTTAAACCAGTTCAGTTGTTGCAGTGCCATGCAGTGGTGGGATGTATGTGGGGAATTTGTAGCAAATTTTGCTGTTTTATTGTAGCATGCTTCTAATTCTGTTAAATCAGTTTTCTTTAGATTGGTAAAAATAGGGGAGACACATAGGAATGTAGAGAGTAGATGGTTTCTAGCAATTGCTTGCCTTGTAGTATTAGTGAGAAATAGTTTGGTTCTAAAAAGTGTTCCTAGTTTTACATGTGTCTTTTTGATACTTTGAGACAGATATTTATCAAATTTCAGATTATTGTCAGTTAGAACAGCTAGCAGTTTCATTTGGGACACAGCAGAAATTATGGTATTGTTAGAAGAGTAGATATGAAATGAAGATGGAAAATCTGAGGATTTAGTGGATTGAAAGAGCATACATTTGGTTTTGCTTGGATTAAGAATCAAATATGCATTTGAGACCAGTGCTCCAGCAGAGAGAGACTGTTGTGTCATATCTTTAAGTTGTTGTATGCTGGGAGCAGTGCAGATGATTGTTGAGTCTTCTGCATACTGAACAATAGAGCAAGATGGGTTGCAGTGTGATGTTTATTGGTAAAAATACTGAAGAGTAGTGGACCTAGAATTGCACTTTGGGGGACCCACATTGTGACAGGGAAAAGAGATGAGACATTTTGTTACCATTTAACAGCTTGTTGTCAACCAGTTAGGTAATTTTGGAACCATGCAAGAGAAGAGTGACTGAGATTTAGATCAGAGGGTTTGATGAGGAGTTTCTGGTGGGAAATGGTATCAAATGCTTTGGATAGATCTAGGAAGATAGATGACACAAGTTTGCCTTCACTTCTGCATTGGTTAATTACATTAGTAAAACTCAAAAGGGCAGCAGTGGTACTATAATTAGGGTGGAAACTGTGCTGAGTATTAGATAGGAATTTGATAAGAGGTAGTTCATGAGGTGGGTGTATATGCATTTTTCTAATATTTTGGCTAGGGCAGATAAAATTGCTATAGGTCTATAATTGGAGAGTACTGTATTATTCCCTCCCTTGTGAGCTGGGATGATGTATGATATTTTCCAAATTGATAGAATGTATTTTTCAGAGACTGAGCAGTTAATCAAAATGGAGACAGGATAGGAGATGGCATTAGCTGCTAGTTTAAGATATTCTTTAGGTAAGTTGTCAGCTTAAGTTTGCTGAGCAATTCTTTTATAGTATTGGTTTGGATAGGTTTAAAGGTGAAGGTATCAGTTTCATCATTGGGTGCAGATGGGATGGTTAGAGGAGTAAAGGTATTATTTGCAAAACGTGATAGTACAGAATTAGTAAAGTATGTGTTAAATTGTGTTGTGATACTATGTGTATTATTTGTGGTCATTGGGATAGGTGTCAATGATTGCGCTAGGTTGGAGGAGTTTTTTTTTTTTTTTTATGGTGAACCAGAATTTTTCCAGAACATCATCCTGTGCCATATTCTGTTCAGCTTCATCCTGTGTCATCCATTACTCTGTCATATGGGAACTCCTTGGCCTATCACCCCACAACATTGACTGCATCAGAGTTGCCAGAGTTTCCTGTTTCTTCCCTTGCTGTGCAACTCCAACTGAACTTTTGTACTGGTTTCCTACTGAAGGCTCCAAAGTATCTTCATATGGCAACTGAAGAGATGCTGCCTGCTCCACTGGTTTCTCTTTAATTTGGGGATTCATTATTTTATCATGTTGTGATGTTGTCAGAGTTAGATTTTTTTTGCATGAAATGCTTCACTTTACAGGTAATCCATAACTTCAGTTTCTAATTCTTTAACTTCTCCATTACTAATCCTTTTTTCTACTTTCCCTTTTTGTTCTCTTATTTTTTGTATTGCAAAAGTTTCCATATCTGGATGCTTTTGCCTGTATTTCTTTTCAAATATCTTTGGTGCTGTTTTTATGTATTGATTAGTTTTGCTTTCTCCTTTGCATAAATATTGCACCATACTGAATCTCTTTTTTTCCTCCATTCTTCAGATATCTCTGGCTTCTCCTGTTTCTCCTTACTTGGGGAAGCCATTGTTCCTTCATGCTGTGACATAACCTGTGTTAGACTTCTCCATTAAATCCTTCACTTGCAGGTATTCCATAATTTCAGCTACTTTTTAACTTCTACTTTACTAATCGTTTGTTCTGTGGTCCTTCTTTGTGATCTTACTTTTCGTATTGTGAAATTTTCCAAATCTGGGTATCTTTCTCCTTTGCATAAATATTGCATCATATTAGATTTCTCTTTCTTTCCCATGTCCATATTTCTTTTCTATACCATTCAAAAATCTCTAGATTTTTTTCTTTATATTTTTGCACTTCTTCAGTCGCTTATTTTTCCAAATGGCCCAAGGCTTTTTGATCTCTATAATGTTTTTCACTAAGCTGTTGAATTAATGAACATAAATTTGCATTTGAAGCTTTTGACAGTTTTTCTTTTGCAAGTATTTTTCTTTCCTCTAATTTCTGTGTTAATGTTTTTGCATATCTTTTGTCTGGAAATTTTGGTCTTCTTGCATAATAGTAACAACACATAATTTCTTTCTTATCCTCAATAGTCCACTCTATCACCTTTATGGCTCTTTAGTGGCCTGTCAGTTTTTGTGTTTTTTGTGGACTATTACTTCCTTCAAAAACAGGGGAGGGGGGGCAGCCTCACCCTGAGCCTGGTCTAAACCTATTCTAGGAATGCTTCCGTGTCTTGAAGATTCTACACTGTCATTATTTCCAGTCCTGGCACCAGTGTGCCTATCAGGATTGGGCACTTTTTTATCCTGGGTCTTGTGCACCCAGCTATCTTTTTTATTTTTTAACCTACTTCTGTCCATGATATAAGCTATATAAAATGCAGTCTATATATCAGTGTCATCTTGGTGAGGTTTTGTAAAACAGGGTCTACCTTGTGAAGGTACTCACCAAGACTTGAGTCATAAATTAAATTCCAGTAATAATACTCACCTTTGATTGCTGATTTTATCTTCTCTCCATTTGGACCCCTAACTCCCTCGACTATATGAAGAGAGACATGATAGAGCTTTCAGATAATGTATCCCAGGCTGCTATGAGCCTAGCATTGAGCTGCATTCTACCTTCTCCAAGGAAGATACCATAATATAAACAGAAGATGATTTACTTTAAAAATGGGGTTAGTTACTGGTGTCATTCTAAGGGGGGTCCAATATTTGTTATCTTGGGGAGAAATGATCAACAGACCATGCTGCTGGGCCAGGGATGGTCTGTATCTGTCCCCACTAGTTTTTCAGATCTTGGAAAAAATATTATGCACCCCATAGTGCCTTTTTTAGGCAATGCCAATCTACATAGTCTTTGCAAGATAAACTAAAGGCATTACTGCTCGGTGCTAGAAGACTGAATAAGAAGCTCTACTCCCTGGAAATGCTCCTCACCTTGGAGAGAGCTGACATCTGTGCAGTTACTGAGATATTGTTTAAAGCTATGGAAGGCAGACCAACAGTACAAGGTGTGACGACCGTGCCCTGGCCCAGCAATCAAGAAGCCTCAATCCTCGCCACTAACACCAGGGAGGTTGTCTCCTAGAAGAGAAAGGATAATTAATGCACACAGTAAAGTACAATTTCCCTTAGGTGCACACAGAGATCAAAGTCAGTCTGGGGCTGGCTGCTCCCTTGCTCACCAGATCCCAATAAGACTCCCCACTGGCACAGCTATAGGGTCCAGGTCTCAGCCTAACTGGGCAAGCTAGAACCTCCAGTACCCTCTCTGTCCAACCAGCTCTTCGTGTCCCTGCCCATGTAGCTGACACAACACACACACACTTTGAGATAAGTATTTATACAACTTCACAGACACTCCTGGGAAAGGCTGACACAGATTATCCAGCTGTGCCCCTTTACCCAGACTATATGGTAGTAATTACTGCCACCACCCAGTTAATAATATCAGCTACTAAAAGGCCCTTAAAAGGGTGTCCGGTTATTACTGTGCAATATTAATATCCAATGGTAATGTGACTATACAGTCTAAGGCTTATTGGAAGGGCTTAGACAGTAAATTCTATAAATATATAATGTACTCTAAAGAATACTTCATCTCTACACAAAGCAGCCACAGGTAGAAGGTTTTAAAAATATTTAATAATAAATAATTAAAACACAGGACAAAACTACTACACCACAGATATATCTAAGAGTTCACAGATCACACAGAAACTTAAAATAATACAGTAGGACAGGTCTGGTTTCAAAGAAAAATACCTAATTAATCTTTACTAGCTTTAACTATTCCTACAAGATATCACAGTGCTACAATCCTACTTACATACATAAAGAGCATAGGCAGTGCTGGTAAGGTAGATGTCCAAGATCAAAATGCTCTAGGTCTCTTGTGAGAAATAGTATTTAAACATTACTAACAAATATGTCTCTAAGGCCCTCCCAAAATGACATCATTTTTGACACTTAGGTTTTCCCAGTATTCATATTGCATCATCTTACGACCTAGTCTGAGTTCTCAGGCCACAAACTGCATTATTTAGAAATCTAACACCTCTTCAGAAACTTATAAAGATACAAGACATTTCACATGTATATGCTAACAGAAACTAAAGCAATAAAAGCACTTTCCACATCTAAATTCTGGTCATAAACTTTAGCCTTAAAACAATGGGCATGAAATCTTCATCCAGCCACCCACGGGCCGAATTCTAACATGAAAGGATACAACATGCTTCACTGGGCCAGTAGAGTGCAATGTTGTCACATATTTTGCAGTTCCACATTTCACAGTGTTTTCCTACATTTAAAAACACAAGCCTGTATTTTACATTTATTTATACAGTTGATAGAATTATATATTAAATTCTATTTGACTAGCTGGCAACCTTCGCCCATCTCTCCCCAGTCATCACATCTCTTCCCCCCTGGGAAACTCAAGCAAGATTTTCAAGTGCCCCTTGAGAAATGTCGCTTGCAAGTGTCAGGTCTGTCTGGGTGTACCTCACCCCATTCTCTGTCTTGAGAGCCCATCAGCATTGGCATCGCTACTCCTACAGCGGTGCTGCACTGACATATCATATGCTTACAACCACAGACTCCATCTTAGCAACTTGGCATTTTGCTGACTGGCTCTGTTTAACCATGTTAGAGGGTTGTGATCTGTCATCACAGTGAATCTTCTTCCATACAGATAAGGCTGAAGTTTTTGTAGTGCCCACACTATGGCTAAACATTCCTTTTCTACCACTGCATAGCATTCCTCCCTGGGTTGGAACCTATGACTTAGATAAACCACTGGGTGCTCTTCTCCCTCTGAAGAAATCTGGCTAAGTACAGCCCCCACCCCACAGTTTGAAGCATCCACCTGCACAGCAAAGTCTTTGCTGTAGTCTGGACTGGCTAACACAGGGCCTCCCAAAGCTTCCTTAAGCTTCTGAAATTCCTGCTCACATGCTGGGGTCCACACTACCTTATTTGGCCTGTTCTTCCTTTTCAGGTCTGTGAGGGGAGCAGCTATGGTACTATAATTGGGAACAAACTTTCTGTAGTACCCTGCTGTCCCTAAGAATGCCCTCACCTGCTTTTGGTAACAGGTGCAGGCCATGCCTGAATAGCTACCACTGTGGCAGGTTCTGGCCTTATCTTACCACTCCCCACTCTATGTCCTAGGTAGGAGACCTCTGCCATTCCCACCTGACATTTGCTCGACTTAATGGTCAACCCTGCCCTCTGTAGTCTGCCCAACACCTCCCTGACATGCTGAAGGTGCTCTTGCCAGGAATGGCTGTAGATAGCAATATCATCCATGTAAGCAAGGGCAAACTCTCCTGCTCCTGCTAGGATATGATCTACCAGCCTCTGGAAAGTCATTAGGGCATTCTTCATCCCAAAGGGTATCTTTGTGAACTCATACAAGCCAAAAGGAGTCACAAAGGCTGACTTCTCTCTAGCACTGGGAGTCAAGGGCACCTGCTAGTAACTCTTGGTAAGATCAATGGTTGTAAGATACTTAGCCCCACCCAGCTGCTCTAGGGCCACATCTGTCCTAGGCATGGGGTAAGGGATCTGACTCTGTGTGATTATTTAATTTCCTGTAATCCACACAGAACCTGTTGCTGCCATCCTTCTTTGGCACCAACACCACTGGTGAGGCCCAGGGACTGTTGGACTCTTGAATCACATCTAGTTCCAACATCTCCTGTACCTCTTCCCTCAGAGTCTGCTTGACTCTTTTAGGCACCCCATAAGGGCCTGCCTGATAGGCCTTTGGGGTCCTGTATCCACCTGGTGCTGCACCAGGTGGGTGCTCCCTGGTTTCTCGATGAACATGCCCCCAAACTCCTGCAGCACTGCTCAGATTTCTCGAACCTGGGTAGGAGATAGGTGCTGGGAAATTGCTACCCCTTCAACTGAGGTATCAGCCCAAGCCTCACTGAGGAGATCAGTCCCCAGATCTCCCTCAGACTCCTCCTGCAATCCACTGCAAATGCTCAGCACAAGGGTGTCCCTATCATGGTGAGGTTTCATTATGTTAACATGGTACAATTTGTGTCCCTGCCATCTGGCTAGCACTTCCACCATGTAGTTAACAGCACTTACCTTTCTTACCACCTTGTAGGGTCCCTCCCAAGCTTTCTGCAACTTGTTGTGTCTGACAGGAATGAGAACCATCACCTGCTGCCCCTACAGCATACTTTCTAGCTCGAGCATTCCTGTCATACCACACCTTTTTCTGTTGTTGGGCTTCTGCCAGGTTCTCCTGGGCCAAGCCCATGAGTTCACTGAGCCTTGTCCTAAGGGTTAGGACGTATGCCACAACAGACTCCTTGTGAGACTCACACTCACCTTCCCACTCATCTCAAATTAAATCTAGAGGTTCCCTCACCCTATGCCCATACAGCAACTCAAAGGGTGAAAAACCTGTGAATTCCTGGGGAACCTCTCTGTAAGCAAACAACAGATGGGGCAAATATTTGTCCCACTCCTTCTTAAACTGATCTGCAAATGCCCGTAATATGGACTTGATTGTAGAGTTTAACCTCTCAACAAGACCATTAGTCTGGGGATAGTAGGGGATGGTCTTCATGTCCTTCACCCCACAGGACTTCCACAGACAATCCAGCAGGACTGACATAAAATTGGCACCTTTGTCAGACAGTATTTCCTTTGGGAAACCTACCCTGCTGAAAATCTCTAGCAAAGCATTTGCCACCTTCTCTGCCTCAATGGAGGGCAAAGCCACAGCCTCAGGGAATCATGTAGCATAATCTACAATCACTAGGATATACTTTTTCCCTGTGGAACTTGGGGTACTCAGAGGACCCACAATATCCATAGCTACCCTCTGAAATGGCTCCTCAATCACAGGCAAAGGCATCAAAGGAGCTCTCACCTTGTCTCCTGCCTTGCCTACCTTTTGGCACTGCTCACAGGTCCTGCAGTACCCTGTTAAATCTCTGGAAATTCCAGGCCAATAAAAGTTTTGCATAATATGCCTCTTTGTACATTTTATGCCCATATGACCTGCAATGGGAATATCATGGGCTATGGCTAGAAGTGCCAGATGGTAAGCTATAGGCAGTACCAACTGCTGTACTCTCTCACCTTCTAGCCCTCCCTCAAGGGTCCACTCTCTGTACAGTAACCCTTTATTCCAGTATACAGATTCCCCCTTCCCTTGAGACCAGGTGCCTCCCTAGCTACCTGCCTCAGGCCTTGCAATGTAGGGTCTGAGAGCTGAGCCTGTCTCATGTCTCTCCTCGTAACCCTTCTCAGCTCCCCTTCCACTGGAAGTCTGGCATCTTCTGACAGTGGTGTCTCACTGTCAGCCTGGGTACTACTACACACCTCTTCCTTTGCAGTTACCCTGTCCAAGGGAACATCAGTACCCACAAGCAGCTGTGGCTCACAATCAGTCTCACTACTACAGCATAGCTCACTCCCTGAAGTAACCACCTCAGCAGTCCTGGCTGCAAGACCCACATGCTTGTCTCTTAGCCTCACTGCTCTTAACTGCATAAGTACATAGTACTGCCTCATCCAAATCCTTCCCTCTCAAGACATCTGCAGGATGGTAGTTCCATACCCCTGTTGTCTCAAGACAACCCACTATTGGCATTTTGTCTTTCCCACTTACTGGCTCCCTCATCTTTGGTTCCCCACCTTGCCTCTGTGGACACTTGTATGCCACATGGCCCCACTGGTTGCATTCAAAACATTTAACCCCAGCTCCTGGACATGTATCTGGACTAGTGGCTTCCCATGCTACTGGTGGATTCTGTTGGGGCAGTCTGTGCTGCCCACCATGGGTTCCTTTAGTCCCATGAGCAGTACTGAGGGTTCCGCTCCTGTGCAGGGCTGCCCTGCTTGCTAGGTATAGGTCTCCCTTCTTCCCCAACTCCTCTGAAGTAGCACACTGTCTATCAGCTAATCAGATCCTCATGTCCTCAGGCAAAGTGCTAAGGGCTTGTTCCCTTACCAAAAGTCTGCCAGCCCTTCAAATGTGGTGACCTGACATCCACTCACCAGCTATGAAAATAAGTGCTCAGTTCAACAATATATTCATATACATTTTCATTTGCCTTGTGTCTATGCTCACGGAACGTTTTCCTATACATTTCAGGTGTTAGCTTAAAACATTCTAACAAATGTCTTTTTACAGCAGTGTAATCAAAACAGTCAGTGTCATGCATTTTTGCTAAAGAAGTTACAGCTTTACCATGGAGTAAGGGGGTCAGGAACCGTACCCAGAGCCTTTGGTCAACTTCATACTGTTTGCATACCTGCCCAAACATATGAATGAAGCTATCAAAATTATCCCCCTCTTTAAACTGTGGAAGAAATTTACTGACCTTTTGTGCTTCTGGGGACCAGTTACTCCCTTCCCCATTACCTCCATGACCCTGGCGAAGAGTCAGCAGTTCCCTCTCATGCTTTCTCTGCCGTTCCTGTTCTTCAGCTTCTAGGCTCCTCATTCTCTCGGCTGCTTCCAGTTCCATACGCCTGGCCTCCAACTCAAGTCTCTTTAGCTCCAGCTGGATTTTTAAGTCCACTGCAGAATGGTTGAGCAGTCCATTCTCCGAGAATATTGTATCTCCACTTTCAGTCTGATTATCCTCCAGGCTGCTGTTTGCTGATGCAGCTGTAACCAAGGCTGCAATCAGATCTGCCTTAGTCAGGTTTCTATGCACCAACCCGCTAGCCTGGCACATCTCTGCCAGCTGGCTCCTTGCCAGCTTTCTATACTCTTCTGCTGACGTGCTGCCTGCTCACCATGACTAACACTAAGCTAACAAGAGAAATAAACAATTGTGATCTGAACTCTTGGTATACGCTGCATGGTTGTTTTAGAGTACAAGACACTTTTAGAGATCACTGTACATAAGCTACAGGAATTTGCTCTACCAACACCACTATAAACCAATTAGTATGTGAAGTAGATCCCACCACTGCCAAACACTTGTGACGACTGTACCCTGGCCCAGCAATCAAGGAGCCTCAATCCTCACCACTAACACCAGGGAGGTCAACTCCTAGAAGAGGAAAAGATAATTAATACACACAGTAAAGTAAAATTTCCCTTAAGTGCACACAGAGATCACAGTCAGTCTGGGGCTGGCTGCTCCCTTGCTCACCAGATCCCCAATAAGACTCCCCACTGGCACAGCTATAGGGTCCAGGTCTCAGCTTAACTGGGCAAGCTAGAACCTCCAGTACCCTGTCTGTCCAACCAGCACTTCGTGTCCCTGCCCAAGTAGTTGATACAACACACACATACTTTGAGATAAGTATTTATACAACTTCACAGACACTTCTGGGAAAGGCTGACACAGATTCTCCAGCTGTGCCCCTTTATCCAGACTATATGGTAGCAATACTGCCACCTCTCAGTTAATAATATCAGCTACTAAAAGGCCCTTAAAAGGGTGTCCAGTTATTACTGTGCAATATTAATATCCAATGGTAATGTGACTATACAGTCTAAGGCTTATTGGAAGGGCTTAGACAGTAAACTCTATAAATATATAATGTACTCTAAAGCATACTTCATCTCTACACAAATCAGCCACAGGTAGAAGGTTTTAAAAATATTTAATAATAAATAATTAAAACACAAGATAAAACTACTATACCACAGATATATCTAAGAGTTCACAGATCATACAGAAACTTAAAATAATACAGTAGGACAGGTCTGGTTTAAAAGAAAAAATACCTAATTAACCTTTACTAGCTTTAACTATTCCTACAAAATATCACAGTGCTACAATCCTACTTACATACATAAAGAGCATAGGCAGTGCTGGTAAGTTAGATGTCCAAGATCAAAATGCTCTAGGTCTCTTGTGAGAAATAGTATTTAAACATTACTAACAAACATGTCTCTAAGGCCCTCCCAAAATTACATCATTTTTGACACTTAGGTTTTCCCAGTATTCATATTGCATCATCTTAACACCTGGTCTGAGTTCTCAGGCCACAAACTGCATTATTTAGCAATCTAACACCTCCTCAGAAACTTACAACGATACAAGACATTTCACATGTATATGCTAACAGTAACTAAAGCAATAAAAGCACCTTCCACATCTAAATTCTGGTCATAAACTTTAGCCTTAAAACAATGGGCATGAAATCTTCATCCAGCCGCCCTCAGGCCGAATTCTAACATGAAAGGATACAACATGCTTCACTGGGCCAGTAGAGTGCAATGTTGTCACATATTTTGCAGTTCCACATTTCACAGTGTTTTCCTGGATTTAAAAACACAAGCCTGTATTTTAAATTTATTTATACAGTTGATAGAATTATATATTAAATTCTATTTGACTAGGCTGGCAATCTTCGTCCATCTCTCCCCAGTCGTCGCACAAGGCTATATTGACTTCCACACATTTATACCAGATACCACACAAGAAGGGGCAAAAGGTGGAGGTGTATTAATCTACATAAAAAGTAAGCACACCTCAAGATTGGTCAAAGAATATGACATGCTTAAGCTACTCCATGTCCACCTACCTTTAGGTAAAGTCCAATACCATATCTTTGCTAGCTATAGATCCCCATCTACAATCCAGGATAACCATACATCATACTTGAATGTATTGGAATCAGTCATAATTCACACTAACACCACATTCATGTGGGTGATTTCAACGGGTCTATATTAGATGAGCAAATGCTTAAAATGTCGAGTACAACATGCTCAACAGCTTTTAAGCGAACGTTCATCTAAATGAAACCCCAGAATATCGAAGCAAGGAGTTTAGAAAAGTTATAGTTGGCCAGCCGTCTGGAAGCCAATGGCTGATGGCTACAATGTACTGTACACCATTACAACCCCCCCCCAAAAAAAATTGACAAAATAAAGTGAGGGGATTCACCCCCACCCCCCCACTTAAATATACCAACTCTGAGATCGCACCACAGTGGAGGACTATCAGAACATTACACAGGATGAATGTCGAGACTACACCACAGTGGAGGACTGCAAGAATGGCAAGACAGGATGAATGCTCTGATTTCAGCCGTTGGCTTCCTCGTGGCTGGCCAACTGTAACTTTTCAGAACTCCTTGTTTCGACATTCTCCAGTTTTGCTTAGATGACTGTTTGCTTAAAAGCTGTCGAGCATGTCGTACACAACATTTTAAGTGTTTGTTCATCTAATAGGGAACCGTTTCAACTATTCCACCATAAACGTGGATACATACACAACCACTATAATAATGTAAGCTCAAAGATTCCTGGATTTTGTCAGTGCAAATAGTTTGGAACAGCTAGTCTGCACACCTGCTAAGGCTACAAATATCCTGGATCTGACACTCACAAATATAAAAGAATGTTGCAACCCTCTGTCTAATGTCCTCTGTGGTCAGATCATATCACAAAGTGGTAACCCTTGAAATAAATATAAATGCTGAACTCCCAGCAAACCCCAGAACCTTTAAGAACTTTTCCAAGGCTAACTACCTCCTCTTATGTGAAGGCGTAGCT
Organism: Protopterus annectens; assembly: GCF_019279795.1. Lineage (NCBI taxonomy): Eukaryota > Metazoa > Chordata > Ceratodontiformes > Protopteridae > Protopterus > Protopterus annectens. The sequence continues at coordinate 590,323,178 of NC_056746.1, forward strand.
AAATTCCAAGCCCCCCCCCCCCCAAACTCAGGGAACATTATGGCCTATGCATAAGTGTTTATTGATACCCTGTACAAGCATGTAAATAACTGTATGGAAACAGCAGTAGCAAACTGAAATAAACTTATGACAAACTCCAAAAACAAGCCCCCTTGGTGGACCTCCAGTGTATATAGGTTGTACAACAAAAGAAAGAAAATCCTGTCCAAAATTAGGAAGGGCAATGCCCAAAAAACTCCCTAATCAGTCTCAACAAGCAACTTTGGACTAATTAAGTCCACCAAAGCCAACTTTATGGCAAATGTAGCCTTTCAGGATAAGGATATCCATAAGGCATTTTCACTTACAATATGTACAAAACCTTAAAGGGAACACCCAACAGTGTGCTGAACTAATTTAACTGGAACTTCCTATACCACCGAACCAGGGAATATAGCAAATTTGCTGGCTAATAAATTTAGCTCCAGTTTTACCTCCTATCACCACCAGTTCCCTCCAGGAAAATACTTTTTACCATTTCCCCCCAGCTGTCACTAAAAAAACAGTTCCTCACTGCACTCTCCAGAACTAAATTTGCTGCATCCATTAATGGGTCCTGATAATATCCCAGGATAAGTAGCTTGAAACATGACCTGTCAGACTTACTAGAATCTCTATTCAGCCTCAGGCTCCAGACAGGCTTCATCCTTAGGAAATGGAGGACTGCAACTATCATCCCACTATACAAAGGCAGACTAGCAACAGACCCAGGGAACTAAAGAGCCATAAGTTTGACTAGTCTTATATTGAAGGCCATGGAAAGAATTATTGTGGACCTGAAAAACAAAGACACAGGAAACCTTAAAATACTGTACCCATCCAGCTCCATTTTGTCAAGGGCTGATCATGCCTACTAAATTTGGTGGACTTCTTTGAAAAGGTCGCCACAGCCATGGGTGAGGGCAAAATAGTGCATACTGCCTATCTTCATCTGGTAAAGACATTTGACATGATACCTCACTCAGATATTATACACAAACTCACAAATTTAGGCTGAAATCCCTGTATCACCTGATGGATAGCCAAATGGCTCACAGATAGATAAGACACATGAAGTTAGGGTGGAGGACTTCACCTCCACCAAGAGGTGACATAAACAAAACATGTTTGAGGGATAGGTATCTGTCTCAGAGATTATTTTTCTCTGGAACAGACTCCCCATTCATGTGAAAGAGAGCTCTTCCCTAAGCCTGTTCAAACATAATTTGGACCAATAGATTGGAAATCACAAATTCACCCCTCGCTTGTCACCTGTGATCCTTATGGACAGAGGCAGTTTGTAGATGGCTTAAGGCATAGCCATATACTAAAGCTGTTCTACCCTGTGGGCCTTGATAATTGAAAAACATGGGGCATGAATGGCTAGGCTTGAAAAAGTACTAGTGTCATTAGACTAGTAACCTCCTATGATCCTATGAAAAACAAACTGAATAAAATAAGCAAAGATCTGAAATTTGGGATTAGAAATGAAAAGATAAAATATGAATGCAAATTAGCTAATGAATCAGGCTACAGAAAGGAATATTATAAGTATATTATTTTTAACACTGTTATTGAATTATCACTTATCATCATTATCAATCCTTTTTTCCATTTTCTATATGGGGTCAGGAGTCGTTTCAACTGTCACCATCTCTTTCAATCCAATGCAACCCTTCTAACTTCTTTGACACTCATGCCTGAGGTCTTCTCTCACACAATCCATCCACCTCTTTGCTGGACCGCCTCATTTCCTCTTGCCTTCTTCCTGTCTGTCCCAAATCTTCTTCACCTTATTGCCTTCTGCTTTTCTGCACATGTCCAAACTGCCATAATCTGTTCTCTTTGACATTTTCTGCAATTGTAGCTACGTTTCTCTCTAATGATCTCATTTCTTCATCTGTCCCACATTGTGGATCCTACCACCCATCTCAAGCTCTTCATCTCCATCACCTCTTGCTTCTTCAGCTGCTCTGCCTTTACTGCCTAAGGTTCTATACCATATAGTAATACTGGTCACACCACTGTTTTGCACACCTTACTTTACAGCTTCTTTGGCATGTTTCTGCTGTATACTACACCTGACAGTCTGTGCCAGTTGGCTGCAGCCCCCCCCCTGATTCTAGCTTTGACCTCCCCATTCAGATTTCCCTTCTCCTCGACCACCCCTAGATGCTTGAAACTGTTAACCCATTCCACTATTTCCCTTATATATTAGTTCTCATCTTCTGATTCCCCCCCCATTTGTTGCCATTATAACTGTCTTATCTTTTCTCAGTTTCACCCCATGTGCCTTCAGTTTTGCATTCCATTCCCCTATCCTTTGTTGAAGTTCTTGCTCAGTCTGCCTGTAATACCACATCACCTGCACACAGCAAAATTATTGATCTGTCCCCTCTAACCTGTTTTCTAACGTGAACAGCAGTGGGCTCAGAGAAGAACCCTGATGCACCCCAGTCCTACTGGGAACCCATCTTTAAGACTGACCATAGTTTGTACTTGAGTCACTGGGTCCTTTTTACATAGCTTGCACTAATTCTACCAATATTTTTGGTACTTCAAACCACCACAGAACTGCCCAAGTCAGCTTTCTTTTTTGACCTTGTCATATGCTTTCTCCAAATCTAGAAATGCCCAGTTGGACTCTTTCCTCATTTCTAACTTCTTCTCAACAATCTGTCTCACTGTAAACATCAGGTCAGGTGTTTTGCATCCTGATCTTAATCTGAACTGCTCATTTCCCATCTTACTTTGTATTAATCTGTGTATTTGTTGACTGATCACCCTCTTCAGCACTTTCATGCACTGTGACAGGAGTTTGATACCTCTGTACTGCCCACAGTAGTGGATACCCCCTTTGTTCGTGTAGACTGTCACTAGTATGCTTGTTCTCCAGTCATCTGGGATATGACTTTCTCTCCACACTGCTATGAGTACCCTCAGGAGCCATTTCTCCCCTATCTCACCCAGCATCTTTATCATATCTTCTGTGACCTTATCTGAGCTTGAGACTAGCCTGGTCCATATTTACTATGTCCCACTTTTTCCTGTACTCTTTTTTTCTTTTGATGACTTTCTGATTTCTGCATTTCACCACCAGATTTCCTTATGTGCCTTATTTCGTTACCTGATTTGGATGAATACCTGTTCTGTAGTCCTCACACATGTTGTTTTGAGGCATTGCCATTCTTCTTCAACTCCACCTATTCCTCCTCTTCTTGGGGTGCTAGAGCTCTGAGTAATTCCTTGAACTGTTGTATTTTCTCACCAGTCAACTTCCAGGTCTTCAGCTTCATCTCTGTTGACCTTAGAATCTTCTCTGACCACCGCTTGCAACTGCTTGTAGCAACCAGTGATTTATGCTGTGGGCCAACTGTTTCACTGTAGATGACTTTGTAGTCACTGATTCTACCACAGTGCCCTTTCTTTACTAGAAGGAAGTCTACCTGAGTTGCATGTTGGCTGTCTTGCATGTGATCTTGTGACTGTCTCTTTCTGAACCATGTGTTGGCTACTATCAATCCATTTGCCAGACAGAAGTCTAGAATGGCCTCTCCTTCTTTATTCCTGTTGTCCCACCCATGTAGACCCAGGCAGTCCTCATATCCTGCACCCCTTATCAACATCAATTCATGTTGCCCTGCTTTATCTAGTAGGTCCCACAACTGCTGTCTAAATGCACCCTTTTCCTATATCACAACCCTGCTGTGGGGCATAAGGCTGAGATTATGAATACTATCCTATCATGAGGCTGGAGTCTGATTACCTTGAGTCTGTCACTAACTCTGATGACATCACTCACTGTCCTCTGAAGCCTCACCCTAACCACAATTCCCTCACCATTTCGAGTCCATCCTCCTCCTCCTCCTCCTGAGTAGCAGACTGTGGACCCCAAGTCTAGTGGCTTTGCTGCACTCCCCTTACATCTTGTCTCCTGGATACATATTATGTCCAACCTCCTCCTTACCACTATGTCAACTACTTCCAAGCTCCATCCTATCAGTGAACCTACAATGAGTGTAGCAATTCTTAATTTGTGTTTGGCAGGTTGGGCAACTGGACACTGGCCGGCCAATAACTTATTGACCTAGGGCTGCTGCGCTGTATGGCGGACACACTAGCCAACTGGAGCACATATACCCCTCCCATCATTAGCATGTGTCCCTGGCATAGGTTGGTGTAGGCCAGATCCCGTTTATCACTGGTAAATACCCATGACCATTTGACGACATTAGTCAGCAAGATTGAACCACCTGCAGCCATATTTTACATCACTGAGAGACTAGCTCTGCCACTGCATGTAGTCTGATCTGTGTTCTCCTATCTTGAGGATACTGCACAACATAGTAGACACCCAGAGCCATTGATCTATACAACCCTTCCTCCTATAGGGCACCCTGTAGAGACTGTGCTGCTGCTCACAGCCCCCATTCTTTGGTGAGTTTGAAATGGAACCATTCATGATATTTTTTGAAGGTGGGAGAAACCCCACAGAGACACAGGGAGAACATGCAAACTCAAAAAAAGTTATTAGCTGAAATTCATGATCAAACCTTATTCCTTAGCATGGGAGACAAAGACCTTAACCATTATGCCAACTGGTCTCTTAAATATCACTTAAGACATAGGCAAACATACATTTATATAAAAGAAAACAAACCATATTAACTAGTTCCTAGTTACAAAAATTACACATCACATGCATACCTCTCAACCTTTTAGAGAAAAAATCTAGACAAAGTCGTAAATAATAGGGGAACAAAAGCCCAAAAATAGGGACACTTTTTAAATATGGCTCTTACAAACTTACAAGGTTGATAGACAAAGTTTTGCATCAGAATGAATTTTCTGAAGGGTATGATGTATGAAACTAAAATGTCTCTCATTATTTTCTGACCTCATAGGTGTTTACTAGGTTAATGATCACAAGGGCTTTTTTAAGCCTAGCCATGCATCCCAAATCTCTGACAAGTTCTGATACCCTTGACAAGTGTAAGCATGGGCCTTGGAGATGAACCATTTACAGGTTACCTGTTTGCATTAGAGATGTAGGTGCCAAACCAGGGATGAATTTCCAGTTTCCCATCCAATTCTCCAAGTTGCACTTGAATTAGGTTAGGGAGGAAGTCTGTTTCACATGGATGGGGAGCCCGTTCCATAGACGGGGTAGTCTTAGGGATACATACCTATCTCTCCAGCAGGTCCTATTTATATCACAGGCAAGGTTTAAGTCAAACTTCAACAATTTGCCAATGATTTGCTATAAAACCACAATTTTATGAAAAACGGGCCAGAAATATGAGTCAAAAATCTGGACATTCTGTGAAAATCTGTACAGTTGAGAGGTATGATCACATGTTTTTTTATAACTGTCATCTATCCGACATTACATAAATTGCTCAATTCCCGCCTTCCCTTAAATCTCACTCCTCCTCCAAAGCATTATTCTGCATGTATTGTTCCCATAAGTATATTAATTTCAACGCAAAAATCTCAACATTCATTCTGTTATTTGACAGCTACAGGTATATTAATTAGAAATTCAAAGTTAATGGATAATAATTTAATGTTTTATCAACATGTGTGGTGTTAAACACCAACGAGGTAGTATGAAAATAAATCATTAGGCTGTACGTGGAGAATGATGTCCAGTTATTAGTCAATAATCTATAAATAATGCTTTAAAGAAAATAAATAAAAACAGATCTAAGGGATCTGACAGAATTCCAGCAGTGTTATTATGAAACATAAGTGTTGAATTCAGCCCAATACTCTTTAGTATCTTTAAAAGATTACTTCAGACTGGCACAGTACTGTATTCATGGAAAATTTTACATACCACCCCTATTTATAAGAAGGGTAACACTATCGATGTTAGTAACTCTAGAACAATTAGTTTCACTCCAAGTTTGGTAAAGTGTTTTGAAAGATATATAATAGATTTAAAGGAAAGAAGGAAAGAAAAAAAGCATTTGCCCTTATGTATATATATTTACATGGATATATACAAAAGAAAATCTATCTACGCTTACTGATTTAGTTGAATTCAAGGGGCAAATATCAATAGCAATGGATTCTGGTTTAACAGCAGGTGTAATATTTTTAGATATGGCAAAAGTATTTGACTCCCTGCTATATAGAACCATATACAATGCTTTGATTAAGGACAAATAATTCTTATTTAGTACTATGGATCGAATGCTGGTTAAAAGGAAGAAAACAATCTGTGGTAATACAGGCCAGCAGTTCAGAATATTTACTACTGACTGCAAGAATTCCACAGGGATCAATTCTCAGTCCAATATTGTTTAACTTCGATTTTACCTCAGTTCCCTGAAATAAGAACTGGATAAATAAGCACGGTGATGACTGTAAAACTGGCTTTATAGTTGCCAGTTGTGAGGATTTAAATTAAATGAATAAGTATTTGCATGACATTGCTAGATGGACTAACACATAGGTTCATAGGTGTGTACTAGGCTAATGGCCCTGGAGTGACTTCTGAGTTAGTTAGCCCCCTGCATGAGGTTTCTGGGACTTTCCCTCTCTTATAACAAAAACTTTCAGCAAGTGCCATTTCACTGAATTGGATTTCAATGAAGCATGTGTTGATGTCATAAATTAAATCTGCTTTAGGAATATATCTTTGCAGACTAGTTATTCCTTTCCTTGAATAATGCATTGTTAAACAAATAATCACTGCACTTCTTGCAAGACTTGAGAATATTAAAGTTAGATACAGTAAGATATTTGAGGTTGCACTGCAGGGATTATTATGTGGGAAGTTATTTGGGGGGAGGGCAAAGGCATTTGTGCAGGTGCTTTAAGAGGCATCCTAAGTTTGGACTGGAAGATGACTATAGATAACAGGACGTACACAGCAGCCATGAGACAAGTGTCTTGGTGAGGTGAATGGCTATATCCTGCAGCAAACCATTCTGTTTTATTGGAAGTCCAGTCCACTTTGTCTTGCGCAGTTGTAGATATGTTAAAGGAAAACACAGAAACCATGAGAAGTATAAGAAGTATCAGAGACGACTAAGAATATTTAACTGCGATGCAAGGAAGGTCTTAAGCCTGTACCGAATGCTATGTTTGTTTTTTTCTTGTGTTTTCAAATATTTTTATTTTTCTTCTCTTGTATTGTATGCATGTTACAAAATCCAGCCATTATGCAAGATACAGTACAGACATTTTTAAGAAGAATTCAGACATAGGTACATCATGTATTAAGAGAAATTTCAGTGTGAATGCTATGGTTTTTACTTTCATGCCAGCAGAAGTACAATGCCATATTGATTTCAGTTGGCTGTCAAGACGTGTCCACAAATATATGATTGCACTAAATTTTTTTTAGAATCTGTCAATTTGAGGTAGAAGTGATAATATGCTGTTGAGCGTGCTTGTTGATTTTTTTTTAGCAAATAGGATTAAGATCATTTTGGATTTATAGACATTAAGTGTGATTCTTGGGATTTCCAGACAGGGAATGCCAAATGTAATGTTTAATGATAGGAAGGCATACCCGTAGAAATCAGATTTTTGTCATCAGTGTGCTGATTTTATTTATTTTATTTATTTATTGACATTTGTTAACTGGGTTTATTTTATTTATTTATTGATATTTGTTAACCTGGTTAGTCCAACTTCGCCATTGGTCCATTTTCAGTGGAGACCCGAGGAGAAAAGCTCCAGACAATTTACAATCTTACAACAGATAAACAAATATAAAAATAACATAGTGGTCATAAGTTTACCATAATTCACAGCTCCGCATTCATTAAAACAGTTAAAATAATATTACAAAAGAATACCATATATGAAAAACTCTCTCAGTATATAACCAAAGAGACATATTATTAGAATAATTGGTACTTATGTATTATCGCAACCAGATTTACAAAGACCCACACTTTCTACTGTTTTCAAGAAACCATCTCTGTAAACCTATCAAGGGGTGTGTAAGTGTTACTGTGTCAGATCATTTTTCACAGGGGAAGAGGAATAACCACTAAAATCCTCTTCCCTGGGTACATCCCCTGCAGACCTATACACCTGACTGCCACTTGGCAGTATTCGTTAATGTCACAACTCATGAAAGTCACCACTTTTGCAGCAAGACAAGGAATCGGGAACATGGCTCATTGAGAAAAACTGACCCACTTTGTTTTGAAATCTCCTTTGGCAGGTATCTCAGCAGTTGGCACACACCCCTGTTACAGACTGGCCAATGACAAGGCATGTTCATTCACTTTTAGTTGGAATTACTGATTTCACATTTGAGTTCTGTTTGCAGTGGTTTGCAGATGTCACTCCGTGACTTTTTCCTCTGTAATGATATCTAGTTGTTGTGTATGACACGGCAGTGGATTTCAAAAACAGTTAAACCCATTCCTTAAAATGAACCCCATGCACTGGAAACAGTCATGATCGCTAATGAGGAATGCAAGCTTTATGCAGCGGTCTGCCAGTACGGACTTCACAGAAGACATGAGGGGTGCCACGGAGGAGTATAGAAATTCACCGTCATTCCTCCAGCTGCCTCATGCCCGCTGTGACCAAGAAGTGCTTAGTTGTCAATACACCCTTTTTCAGGTTAACATTTCTGCTTTCACAGTAACATAACGAATTAAGTGTCTTTGCAGATCTGGTTGTGATAATACATAAGTACCGAATCGTTTTTTTTTAAATATAGGAAGAATAGAGTAGATTGATTGTTTGTGAGTAAATTATTGTTTCTATGCTGCCACATATCGCTGAATAACAATGAAAATAGTGCTAGAGCAGGGATAGATTATTAAGAAAGTGCAGAACAGTTTGTAAAGAGAGATATGCAACATATTGAGGACCTCAGGTAGCCCATGAGCTAGAACATAAATAATAGGAGTGTTCTGCATTTGTCAAATATGTGGAGAAATATCTGGTAGTTCCTAGGGTCAAATCCCTTTAAGAGCTATACGTCAGTAGCTTTCATTTTGATATCGCTTAGTTTGGACTAGTGACTGGTTATGGAGAGTCTGGAGGAGTCTTCATGTAAATTCGTGAAACCATTGTGAGTGTCAGTTAATAACTGAGCTTAACTGGATATGTTGAGTTAGTTGTTTCAAAACAATTTATTCAACTAGTTTGGCTGACATGACTACGAAGGGATATTGTTTAATATTCAGACATGGTATTGGTGTGGTTTCCATTATGCAGAGGAATAATAATAGTAATAATAATAATAATAATGATAATAATATTAATATTAATAATGATAATAATAATGATAATAATACTACTATTAATAATAATAATAATAATAATAATAATAATAGTAACAATAATGAAAATAATAGTAATAATAATTATTATAATAATAGTAATATTAATAATGATAATAATAATAATAATAATGACAATAATACTACTATTAATAATAATAATAATAATAATGACAATAACAATAATACTACTACTAATAATAATAGTAACAATAATGAAAATAATAATAATAACAGTAATAATAATAATGATAATACTAATAATAGTAATTATTATTTTTTTCTGACAGAAGGGTTTTATTTTCCTCAGTGCTATAGTTGATAAAATGCAGTGATGGCACAAGTGATAGCATCATATACATGTTTCAGAAAGGATGGAGGTAGATCATTAGCAGAATGTGATCAAGTAGGTTTGAGTTGTGAAAGCAGTTTCTTTGTTCATATTTGCTTGCATTCTGCACTTGTAAAGTTTCCTTTCATAATAGAAAGGAGATGTCATAACTATTGGTGAATGAAGAGATGCTATGCATAAAGCATTTCAAAAAGCTTGAAACACTATTGTAGCAGAAGCTCAAGCATGAGCTTCTTTTCTTTAGTGTTCCTTGAGTGTGGCATATAATGAATGCATTGATAGTGCTGCTTGCAATACTTAGAGCAGATGCTTTGGATTTTAAGGAAGTAGTTCCTCTGGCATTAATTGCAGTGAAGGATGAAACATTCTTACGTTTCCAAAGTAGTTTACATTATAAGACTAGGACTGCAATCTGAACAGTTATTCAAGACTGAGTGCTAAATTTAACCCTGACTCTCAGATTAGTAATCCCATTATCCAGGGTAAGAATAGAACCCACAATCTTCTGCATAAAAGGCAAGTGTGCTACCTATTGAGCTACTGAGATAAATTGGTGCATCTTCCCCATCTCCTCATTTGAGATTCAAACCTGCACCTTCAGTTTCTTAGCCCACTGCTTCAACAACTGCATCAAATCTTAGCACAGTAGCTTGAGGAAAGTGGTGATGAAGTATGTGGTTACTTCATCCAGCACAGTAAGGAATAATATTGGACAACAGTCCTTATGGAAAAGAATTTGAGAGAGTAAATTTAAAGTAAAGTGTTATGGGTTTCTAGTAATCTGTTATGTGGTAGTATCTTGATAGGCAGTATGTTTTCCAAGATGATTAGCATGGTGAATGGTGACTCCACAGTAATATATTTTAGATAGAGAGTTTATGAAAATCCACTCAAAGGTTCAATATTTTCAATATGCATTGCTGAGTCTTGTTAGAAGGTTAATAAGTTGCATGAAACCAGGAGGACTTACTTAACTGACTGCTATGACTGAGTTTTGTAGGCTGCAGGACTGACCCAATGGTTCCACTGCCTCCAACTAACTGATCATTTCATTCCTCCATTGGGGTGGCAGTCCTGTGGCCCATTCATTCATTCCCCAATGGAGGTGAGAGTCACATGCTGCAGACTGTCTTTTCCCCACATATGTTTGGAGATGCATGTGAACGTCTGAGCATGCACAACCTCTCAACCATGTGACACACCACTTGCAAAGCAGGGACACTAGGCTCTATCTGGTGCCAGCTATACATGTGCATTCCTGCAGTGAGCAAAGCTGCCTCCCTCCCCAGGCTGGGCAAGCTTCCTTGACCAATCACTCCCATCATCCCGTACATGGTCAGCCTAGCACTTGTTCTAATACAGTGCATTTACCACTAGTCACACACAGGACCTCTGGATAGCATTTAGGGCTTTATTCTTGTGCACATGGGGCTGGGTGAGAAATTGGATACCTTGAGTTTCCAGTTTATATTGAAGTCCCCAATGAAGACACGTTCTGTATTGTGTAGTTTGAAGACCATAGTACAGCCATACCTCTCAAGCTCTTAGAGCAAGAAATCTGGACAAAACCATAAATAAAAGAGGGACAAAGGTCAAAAGTAGGGACAATTTTTAAATACTGCTGTTGCAAACTTAGAAAGCTGATAGAATCACAGGTTTTGCATTAACATGAATTTTCTGAAGGGTACAAAACCTAAAATTCAAATGTCTGTGATTATTTTCCAACTTCAGTCTTTAATGATTTACCACTAATTTGCCAGAAACTCACAATTTTATGAAAAATGGACAAAAAATATGAGGCAAAAATCTAGACAATTAGCAGAAGTCTGCACAGCTGAGAGGTATGAGTAGAGCATCTACCACTATGGATGTTATAACATTTACGTAAATGTAGCTGCAACTTACACTACACTTTTTTCTAGGGCCATTTTCAAGGATGATGAAGAGAGCTTCCCTGTTCAATTTCCATTTAGCAGAGTAATAAGATAATGTTCTCTAATACTGGTAGAGTGGCACTGCCACCGCTCCTTATGCTGTATGGGTACTGCCATATCAAAATGCTTAAATCCAGTAAAGCCAAGGATGACCTGAGTGTTATGTGACTTTAGCCAAGCCTCTGTTAGAGATAATACATCTTGTAAATAAAGAGGCATCTTATTATTAATATTCCTGGAGTTCATACAAGTCATTTTGAGGTAGCTGGCAGCCTTTCACTGCAAGTTGCTTGGTGATTTTAGTTGTTTATAGGTGTTTTTCCTGTCTTTGCCAATAAAGCATCAAACCTCCCTCTGTCAGACACAAGCCCATTGATTTTTAGCAGTGATGATTCTCCAGGTCCACTTGGGTGATAGCCATCCAGAGGGTCCATAATTCTGGCATACATTGATGAGTTTCTGCCCTCACTGGCATCCTAAATAATGACAACATTGTTGTATACGTACTTAGCCCCATCCCTGGGTGAGGGTCTCTTTTCTATGGGCTCTCGTAGTGCCTCCCCTTGCATGTGCATGCTCCTGTGTATTCATTATTGAGGCCTAACACCAGGTGCTGCCTTGATGAGCCATAAGCCTGCCCTAGGACACCTACTGCAATACTGCCCTTCCTCAAAGGGATAGTAATAGTGTGTATCCTACTCCACCTCCCATTCATCCCCTGCTAATGCTCCCAATTGCCTAAGCCACTATATGAAATTCGGTCACTTGGGCCACAGCTATGGCTTTATACATCTACACCACCAGTGCTGGCTCATTGCATGATGTTAATGAGAAGTTTATTGTAATAATGACATTTGGGCTTGGATGAGTGTTCCCTTAAGCTTAGAAGTGAATAGGTACCTCTGTCATAATTGATATGAAATTTCCAGTTCAAGATGCAAAAATTAACTTTATTTTAAGAAGATAAAAAAAATTATTTTGTTTCTTTGTCTTTATAAGAGATAATTGTTAGAGAGGAATAAGGCTTGGAAAGTCTTGAGTTATCCAAAAAATGAGAAGGTGATGGATGGTGGGTAGAGACTGCAGAATGAGTGGTTATGAAGGGAAGACTGTCTATGTAAACAACTATGAAACGGGATATATAGGTGCCTGATGAAAGGAGGAGTGATGGCAGTAGAAGGAGAAAATGGACAACATAACATGAGAGGGTGTGCAGAAAATTTAACTTAAAGTAGTGGAAAGCTCAATTTTCGAGTTAAAGATAACAATGAGTATGTCCTAGTGTGCTGGTTAATTGAAAATGGAAAAAAAAAAGAAAAAGTATTTGCTAGCTGATGGAAAAAGACACATGGAACTTCAGTTAGGGTAGCTATCTCCACATGGATTATGTATGTCACCCTCAGGGAAGGAAGAAGCAGAAGTTGCAATGAACAAAAAACAAAATGGATGCCACATATATAAATCATTCTTTTTCTAACAGATACAAGAGACTGGAGAAGACTTAATCCTTACCTTGATATATGTTTATTCTATAACCAATTACCTTAACTATTGAATACAGCACTGCGTTCAATAACCAATTAACATGACTATAGTGCAGTTTTAAAAGACACAAGCAGTAACACTGCTGACAGTTTCAAAAAAGTCATTTGAAGTGGTGAGCATCAGTAACATGTTTTTATAAACAAATTTATTTCCCGTTTCTTGCTTTTTTTCTTAAGCCATACAAAAAGCATCTTGTAATAACAGACCTAAATATTGGAAGAGCGTTGCACCACAGGTATTAGTATTTCATCTGAGTATTCAAAACTTGCTAAACAACCAAAATGGCAGAAAGACAGCTTCAAAACAACAGCTTCAATAACTTCTGATCAGAAGGGTTCTTCACTTTTATGTTCGTTTTTTCTGTTTTTATGACATCGACATGTTTTAAAGCTGTGGAATTACAACGCCACTTTACTTTTACAACAGCAAAGCTCTATATTTCATATATTGTGGACTCAACATGGTAAAAGCCTGTTATTGAAGCTGTTATTTTGAAGCTGTCTTTCTGCCATTTTGGTTGTTTAGCAAATTTTGAATACTCAGATGAAATACTAATACCTGTGGTGCAACGCTCTTCCAATATTTACATTGTTTTTCGTTCTGCTGAGCGTTCTTTAGCGGAATTCACTTCTTTTTCTAGTAATAACAGACCTCTCAGGAACCCAGAGATAGTTAGTTTGCACATATGCTACAAAAATGAGTGACTTAAGTAAGACAATTTCTAAGCTTATAACAGGACCACACAGATATTCAATACTCAAAGCAAGAGACTGCTTTATGTAATCAGCTACACAAACAAAATCCCATTCAATTAGTGTGTATATATATATATATATAAATATATATATATATATATATAAATATATATATATATATATATATGTGTGTGTGTGCATGTGTGTGTGTATGTGTGTGTGTGTCAGTGGACCCTTTTCACCCATGAAACAGGCTACATCAGCAGTTTATATAATTACTGATTAAACTTGTTTAGGGAGCCAAAATGGTCTTGTCTTAATTAAACATGAAACACACAAGGTGGATGAAGGCATACAGTCAAAAATTCTTGGATAGCCTAGTGGCTGCAGTCACAAAGCACCTATGTTTTTAAGTCACTTGAAAATTAAAGAACAAGAGTAAACATTGCCATTGTGCTGAAATTGTCCATTAAGTTATGTCACATGAACCAGGCACATTTCTGATTTAAGGTAAGCATGCATATTCAAGCACCTTAGAATGGTGTATGGCATTGCCTCTTGTCTCCATTACACTCTATTTAATAATAGCAAAAATCAGAGAGGAAAATTCCTTAAGACTACTTCAACAAGAAAGAACATTATGGATATGGATAGCAAGATACAAGCAGTGAAAATGTTTTTAGTCCTTTATGTTTATGTATAGGTCAGATATATTTTTATCAAACAGATGAGAAGTTGTGGATAGTAATTAATAAAAAGTTGAAGGATTTTATCTTACAGAGGAAGAGGGCAAGGGTCAAGTGGGATAAGGTGATCCTTCAACTAAAACAAGGTGGTTCAGGATTACCCGATTTGAATGGATATTTTAGAGCTACACAGTTAAGGCTCCTATACAAAACAAAAGCAGAAAGCTATAATTCAAAGTGGAAAAGGATGATACTGAATCAGGGGAGAAATTCAAAAAATAAGGAAAGACTGGAATTTTAGATGCACATCATTAAGGAGAATAACAACAGCCATACAGAATATTACATTTATAAAGTAGCAGAAAGTATTCTAAAAACTAACCCAACATGAGAATGGAAAAAGGAGATTCTGCTGACAGGAATGACTGCAATTAGGGGTACATAAAAGGGAATAGACAAGAGGGGGCTGGAATTTTTCTGGACAAAACTGGCAAAGGAACCAAGGTATTTGGGAGCAAATAATGAGAGAGGAGAGGGTAATAAAATGGGAAGAGGGTAAGAAGACATTTACCCTGCAAGCTAGAAGCTGCCTTCCCTATTGGGGACTGATATCAGAGTATAGACAAACAGGAAGGGATCTGAGAATCCTAAGTGAAAGACCTGCTCTGGTAGAATTTTTAGTTGAATCTAGAACAGAAGCTGCTGTTAAAAAAGGGATAATTAGAAGAACGTGTAAAATATTGCATGATAGTAATAAGAATCAATCACAGGAGGTTATAAAAGATTGGGAAGAGAGACTGGAAAAGCAATTTACAAGAAAACAATGGAAAGGAATATGTATGGCTCCCAGGTATGTAACCAAGTCAAGGAGGTTTAGGATCTTTGCTTGGAAGTGTTTGCATATGTATTTTATACCCCAAGTTGACTTCAAAGAATTTTATATCAAATGTTGGCGGTGTGATGGAGAAGGGAAGAAATAAGTGGAAACATATGTTTTGGGAGTGTAATGAGTTGGCAAATTTTAAAAATTCCCTGCAGAGTACTCTTTCAGAAATATTGGGAGAACAAATAGCTGTAAATAAGGAAATGATTTTTTTTGAGTTGGGATACAGGATCTGAGTTGCCTAGACTTGGTAAAAACCTTACTAAGTTTATTTCTATTGGATGCCATAAAGTTAATTGACTAGGAAATGGAAATCAAAGTCTACACAAACTGTATTTGAGGTATTGAATATTTTAAAAGAGTTAAAATAACTGGAAGAAGGTTCTTTAAAAAAGGGAAGGAGGAAATTACATAGAAGTAAATGGAAATTGTGGGAATAATACATGCATAATATTGTTTAGGAGGAGGAGGAGTGAGGTTTAAGGGAAGGTAGGAATTCAGCAATTTTTTTTGTAATATTGGACTTATGACAGTAGCAACAGAAACATATGGAAATGTTAAAATTGGTTTCTTTTCTGTTAATGTATGTTTGCCTACGTCTTAAGTGATAATTTAATAAAGGTGTTAAAAAAGAAGTCACAACAACTACTCCTCAAAAAGTCAATTTTTGTTCCTGGAAGCCCAGCTGGACATGACACATCAAAGCACCTTCCTCCTCTGAGAAACAAAGAAATAGCCCTGTTCTCAGTCAGTTCCTTCACATCTGTACTTTAGAAAAAACAGATTACCGCAATGGAATTTCTCAAAACACTGACTTACAGGGCCTCTTCAGTCCAGATGGAACCCTCTAGCTAGACAAAACATGAAGGTTTAGTGGTACCTCAGAAACAGATGATCTCAGCATACTCAGTCCTTGCAATGCCCCATCTCTTTCCTGCCTTGTATCAAGAAAAAGCTCTCTTGGTGGATAGGTGAACCTCTGTCAGGTCGTCCCATTCAAGCTGAGCCCAGACACTAAGGTGCTCACACAGTCTCCTCAGACACCATCTGTGAAGCCCACTCAATGGATCTAAAGATCCAGGGATTCTAGGAATATGGCTAGAAAGGAAAGCATATCAACATACAGGACATGATGCCAGTAATACTTGCTATCAAAGCCTTGAATTCCTTTTGGAAAACAAAGATCCTCCACATTGTTATAGACAATTCCACAGTGATATGGCATATTAATAAATAAGGGAGGTGTTCATTGATATCTCCTCTGCATGTTCACTATGGAGGCATGGAATCTTGTCTAGGAATCAGGAATGACCCTCAGAGTGTTCTACATCCCTTCTCAGGAGAACTGCCTAGCAGACTAATATAGCAGGAAAAAGACCTTTATGAAAGGATGCTATAAAAAGTTGTTTTCCTGGATCCAGTCCAAAGGTGAGATGTGTCAGAAATAAACCTATTTTTTGTCAGACAACATAGCTTAGAAAATTCTGCTGGACAACAGATGCCTTCTTTCTCTGCTGGTCAAGTCTATTGTGTTTGCTTTTCATCTAATCCCTCTTCTCCCAATGGTAATTCAAAAGATAAAGAGGAGCTATCCAAAAATTCTACTCATATCCCATTTTGGCTGAGACAGTATTAATTCTTCGTCCTACTCAGTAAAGTAAGGACAGAGCCTCCACTGCTACCTCAACATGTGAACTGTTTGACCCAAAACAAAAGAGTTTCTCATACACCTCGACCTGAGGACTCTAAGGCTAACACCTTCAATGATTTAGTTCTCATTCACTTTAGGCATATGTTTTCTGAGGACTTTCATACTATCTTGCAGGAGGATAGGAAAACAAACACAAGGAAAACTTCTCATTCCAAAGGAGAGCTCAGGGTTCAACACAGACGTTGATGTCCATGATCCTGAAATAACTCTCAAACCTAGACCCTTACAAATCAGTTTTATACTTCTGTAAAAGTACATGTCTTTGCTGTTTCAGCCTGTCTGTCTTGGGATCCTCCCTTTATTCTTTGTTGTTAGTGAAGCAATGTAATCCTGCACCTGCAGCATCCCTAAGGGAACTTACTCCACCATCAGACCTTAGATATATCCTTGAAGAGATGAGATTATTTCCCTTTAAACCAACTACTTCTGATTCTTTGTAATTTCTGATCTGGAAAATGAATTTTTTAGTGCCAGTACTTTGGTCAGAAAAATGTCAGAGCTACAGAACACTGTGTGCAAATACCCTTTTCCAATTTTCCAGTGACATGGTCAGTCTATACATCAACCCTTCATCCATACCCAGAACAGCTATAGAGCTGTCCTTGAATCATGCCATTCACCTCCCAGTGTTTTTTTTCAAGCCAGAGCAGAAATAAAAGGATTATGCATTCTCTAGATGTGCAAAGACAATTCAGATTTTAACTAAGAAGGACAAAAGACAATAGAAAAATTGAGCAGTTATTTTTATCCTTTGCTAAATGTAGAAGGGGAAAGGCATCTCTCCAGACAAACCATGTTTAAATGATTTGCCAATTATATTTGTTTACTTCATTCCTTTCATGGCAAGACTATACCAGGGCAGGTACAGTACTAGAGCCACAGGATTTACTATCATAAGGTTGACAAAACAAAATCCTACCTAAAATATTGAAGCAGACAGAAGAAACGGAATGTCAAGAAGGTCAGAATTTCGCAAACACACTTCCTTAAGAGAATTCGATCTTTCTTGACATCTGTAGACTGCAGTGGAACACTGCATACCACTTGATGAAACTATTTAGCAGGGGGGCAGGCCCCCTGTACCCCCCACACCAGCTGCACAGTAATATTCCAACTCTGAGATTGCACAACAGTGGGGAAAAGGCAAATTTCCTGATCAGCACTGTACCGCAATTTCTTGTCATAAGGCCAATTACAATACATTCGCTAAACCACACTCACACAAATGAAAGTTTGACAACACGGGTTCAGCCAATCAAATTTAAAAATCCCACGGTCGTCAAACCTTCAGTCGGAATTTTGATTGTAATCCGAAACAAAGCACCTACGAATGCCTTCATGGATGAGTGGGATAAAACAAAAATGGGGTTTAAAATAGGGTGCAAATAAAAGAGAAAGAAATATGGTTATGAAGTAATGAATTATTTAGAGGGGCTGATAAAAGTTAAAGTTTTGCAGAATAAAGGGAATCTCACTGAACAAGAAGCAGAGCAAATGCAAAGTGCTAAAGAGAAAATAAGGGAGCACTGGGATAATATGCATGAGTTTTTAAAGTTTGCTGTTGATTTATTTTTTGATAACTCCAAAGCACAAAAACTTTTAGCACTATGATTTAGGCAACAGAAACTAAAAAAGGTGTTCACCAGACTTGGCAAGCCTATGACAAGAAAAATAACCAATGACCCTATAGACGTATTAGAGATATTTCAGACATTTTATGAACAATTTTATAAAGCTGAGGAATGCAGAAACCAAGAAAAAGCACAAATAAAATATTAATGGAAGACTTAATTATGTTAAGATTTGAGGGAGATTAGGCTCAACAACTAATACTGAAAATATGAGAAGTTGAAATAAAAATGGGGCTGTATAATCAATCTCCAGGGAAATCTCAAATAATAGATGATATTCCTGTGGAAGTTTGGAAGTTAGGAGGGAATAAAGTGGTAAAGATCTGGAAGATTTTGTTTAATAGTATTTTAAAAGGGGGGGAACACCAGCACCATGGAAGAAAGCTATAGGCCCATTTCAATTTTAAACCATGTTTATGTCTATAATGGCTAAAATAATAGCAAAAGTGTTGCCAAAATTGATAGATATGAATCAATGTGGTTTTGTGGAGGGGAGGAAAACATTTGACAACAATGATGATCCAGAGGGAAGCAGAATGTAAGAAAATACTGCTGTTGTTGGTGGGTCTTGATGTAGAGAAAGCATTCAACAGAGTAAGCTGGGAATTTATGAGTAGTGCAAAGGAAGCACTTCCATTCTGCAGTACAATCATAAGGTCAATAAGGAGGATGTATGAAGGATCGAGACAAGAATTAAAGTGGAAGGGCTCCTTTCCAATAAGCTGTGTTTGAACAAATGATCCAGGCAGAGGTGTCCTCTTTCCCCTTTCTTATTTGCTTTACATTTATAGCCAGTGGCAAAGAAAATAAGTGACTCATAATTTCAATGATATAATTGGTATGGTAATCAAGAAAAGTTGGCTTTGTTTGCAGATTATATTATTTTGTACTTGATAAATCCAGAAAAGGAGATCTTGTTGTTGTGGAATATTTTGAGACATTTTTGAGTCTTTTCGGGATATATACCCGGATTTACTAATCTGCTGTGCAGGACTAAACTAGTCCTGCACGTAAGCGGCAGTTTAAGAGGAGCTCGGCAGTGCCCATGCATATTAATGAAGGCGAGCTGCCTGAGCTCCAAATCCTACACTGAGAGTGGACGAGTGTAGGGGGCGTGTCTGAGAGAACAGCTCTCAGAATAAACACATCCCTGCAATGTAGAACAGAAGAAAGGGTAAATAAATGAGCGTCACAGGTGTTCGCATATCCCCACAAATAGTCCCCATGTGTTCAACAGCAACAGTACATTGAAATAAAATAAAGAAACCCTTATATTTATTTTTTTTCAAAACCCAGAGTACAGCTAACCGTAGGTGCGTGGGTTTGCCCATCGCTTAGCTACAATTAATGCAGCTGAAAAGGCTGAAGAGGATAACAAGGAATATATATGCAAATGAAGCAGCACAGCAATAGTGTAATGGTTAGAGCATCCGCCAACGAACAGGCATTCCCGGTTCGAGTCCCACTGCAGCACATATCATTTTCCATGTGAAATCTGTATATGAACATATTTTTACATCTTTTTTCTGTATAACCTGCATAATGACATTTAAATGTGAACTGGAGTACTGCATGAAATGCACATGTGAAGTGTCAGTGTCATAATGAATAAGGCACTAGTAAGCAGGTTTATGCACAAATAAGTAGTAGTAGTAAGCGTGTCTAAGTGCGTTTGCATAGGGGTAAGCATTGCCTACACAGATTAAGCAAAGTAGAAGCTGAGTTTAAGAAACTGTAACCAGAGGATAGCAGTGCTTACCATCGCGCAAACCGGCCTACAACTGCTTTAAAGTGCCTTAATCACTCTGGATCCAACGGCCCATGTTCTGCCCAGCAACAAAATAAACTGCCTCTGCAAGACTCAAACTCAGGACCCTGTACACTATAGTCACAGTAGTTAACCACTAAGCCATCATAGCAATAGATATGCATGAGGTATCAGCAAACTAATTCTCATGACAGGAAAATCAAACCAAACATATGAACTGAATCTATATACAGTGTGAAGTGGTATAACCTGCTACATAACATAAATATGTGAAGTGGAGTACTGCAGTAAGGCCAGATGTGGGGTGTTATTGCAATAAAGTGTTGAAGTTCCCAAGAACAAATAAAGCATACGTACACATGAATCAAGGATACAAGACACATATATAACATGTAATGAAGAAGACATCACTGTCAAAAGGCAAATAGCATGCAAATCAAATATGAAGCACTGCTAAGCATTGCAGAATGCTGCTACCCAGACAACTGGCAGGATACTACCAGTGGGAGAAACAGTGTCAACCTGCAAAGTCTAATCTTAAACAAACGCATGTTCGTCCTTAACAAGACAACCCCAAACATTCTGCTAAAAAGAGTCCTCGGGGTAACATACCATGCCTTACAGGTAAGCAAATAATGATATGTATGTTTGCGGACTGAATGTGAAGGAACCTGAAGATCCATGGGGTGAGACAACTTACATGATGGGTCCCGAGAAGTGGAGAGTGGGCAATGTGTAGTGGTAAGGTGAGATTCGTATGGAACCTGTAGGAAGGATGATTGATGTGGAGGAGGGAGGAGGTGGAGGGAATGATGGGTAAGACATTATGGGCCGAGGCATGCCGGGGTTGGATGGACCCGCTCTAATGGGACCACCCTATGGATGTAAGCGACAAAGGAGTGGGGGACAGGAAGGTAACTGAGACATACCATTTCCCATGGCAAAGTATGTTATGAGTAATATATATATATATATATATATATATATATATATATATATGACCTGGAGTACTGCTGCCATGAAAGAACATATATATATATATATATATATATATATATATATATATATATATATATATATATATATATATATATATATATATATATATATATATATATATATATATATATATATATATATATATATATATATATATATATATATATATATATATATATATATATACATATACATATATGACCTAGAGTACTGCAGGAAATTCACATGTGAGGTGTCAGTATCATCATGCATAAAGCAGTAGTTAGGCTAAGCAGCAAGAAGCAATAGTATGATACAGCAGTTGCGAATTACATATGTTCACAGGCCGTGCAAATGGGGGTGAGGTGTCCAATCAACAAACATGTAACACGTAGCATCAACCTCCCCCAGCTAGACCGGTAAAACATACAGACACACAATAAAAGTAAACACACCACTGCTTCCCGGACTACAGGCAGGATACTATCAGTGAGAGAGACCCGCCAAGTCTAACCTTGAAACAAAGACATGTATGTCCCTTGTGGGACACCCAAAAATTCAATGATATTTGTGTTTCCTGCCATTACACCGATGTCCAACGGCAGGCCACGCATGTTCCCAGTTTACAAGGTAGGGGAAACCTGATGATCCATGGGGTGGGATAACATACCTGATGGGTCCCGAGAAGTGGGGAGTGGGTAGAGTGTACTGATGTGGCCAGACCCGACCTGCACCCAGAGTAATGAAGAGTTCCAAAGAGGATGTGCAGTTTGGGAACTATGGGTATGAAATTATGGGCCTAGCTGTGCAGGTGTTGGCTGGAGTGGGTCTATGTGGACCGCCCCAAGGATGTAAGCAATAGTGTGCATTGGCTAGGGCCGCCACCCAATGGGCAGCCACTCCCGCTACTAGTCCCACTGCAGCACAGTCTATTATATATGGCAAAGCGGAATAACCAGATGTAGATGGAAAAATGTAGAGGTGTGTGTGTATATATACCCATACCTACATGGAGTTAAACCTCCCCCCTCTGTATGTACAAATGTATACATACAGAGACAGAATATAATTAAATACCCACATATAGATATATACATATGTGGACACCCATACATCCATATGTCATTAGACATATATATATATATATATATATATATATATATATATATATATATATATATATATATATATACAGCAATATATATATATGTATGCATACATATACATATATATATATATATATATATATATATATATATATATATATATATATATATATATATATATGTGTGTAAACATACACATATATATATAGCTAGGATATTCATTGATTTATTTATTTAATTTACATCTGTTAACCGGGTAAGTCTGGCTGAGCTTTTGGCTCATTTACATCAGAGACCTGAGGAGAAAAGCTTGTCAGGACTAGAAAACAATTTATTAAATAGTAGTATACAGCAGATATATATATATATATATATATATATATATATATATATATATATATATATATATATATATATATATATATATATATATATATATAGAGAGAGAGAGAGAGAGATATTAATATGATACAGCAGTTAAGAATTACATATGTACACAGGCCGTGCCAATGGGGGTGAGGGGTCCAATCAACAAACGTGTAACACGTAGCATCAAACCCCCCCCCCTCAGCTAGACAGGTGAAACATACAAACACATGATACAAGTAAACACACCACTGCTTCTAAGACCACAGGCAGGATACTACCAGTGGGAGAGACCTAGCAAGTCTAATCATGAAACAAAGACATCAATGGCCCTTGTGGGACACCCCAAAATTGATGATGATCGGAGTCAGTCCCTGTGATGATTTATCTAGCCAGGCTGTGTACGTACATGGACCAGTAGGTTGGGCAAGCCTGATGACCCATGGGTCGATACAACGTACGACATGAGTCCCGAGACGTGGAGAGTGGACAGTGTGTAGTGGTGTGGTTAGACCCCACCTGCACCCACAGTAAGGGTGAGTGTTGTAGAGGAGGGGCAGGTGGGGGAACTATGGGTATGCAATTATGGGCCTTGGCATGCAGGTGTTGGTTGGTGCAGTTGTACTCGGACTGCCCGGGGATGTAAGTAATACTGCGAATTGGGCAGAGCTTCCACCCATACCTCTCAACCTCTAACAGCAAAACCACTGGACAAAACCTAAACCGTTGGGGGGACAGAAATTACATATTCCACTTACAACCTTAGAAAGCTGATAGAATAATAGTTTATGCATTAACATGACTCTTCTGAAGGCTGTGGAGTCTTAAACCCAAATACTTGTCTGTATTTAATGACTTCAGTTCCCAGATATTTGCCAGACAGGTGCAGATTGTAAGAGGAACACACCAATATTATGAAGCAAACTCTGGACAGTTTGTGGATTCTGTACAGTCGACAGGTATGCTTTCGCCTAACTGGCAGCCATTCCCGATATGGGTCCCACCGTAACACAGTCCAGTTTACATGGCAAAGTACGGTATAACCATATGTGTTGTTGCATAACCCACTACACAGCACCTACAAACACATGGTCGCAACACCCCACTGTAGACATGTAAGCAGATCTAATTGGCATCACAAGGTAGTATTGTAGTCCTCACCCCCACCCAGGGGTATGAGTGTCCAATGCAAACACCAAATGCAGTGTATATGTGCAGCTGTTGTTGTAAACAACATGGCCAGCTGTGGACCTTACCTGCAGCTATCCTGCACATCCCTGGATAATTCCCCTACTAACTCCCCCCTTTGTGCCCCATGCACACCATGTACCTATCAGCCCCTGTTCCATTTCTATTAATGTTTATGGTTACACGTAGGTGACACCCTCTTCCCCCACTATATTGCCAGTATCTGGAACCCCAACCCACATGTAGTATCACAGCTGTCCCACAGGACACATGTAACTAACACATGAAGGAACACCACAAGCACACCTGGAGCAGCACAGGCTCACCACCTTGCGAACCCCCCCCCCCCACCTCACACTCTATACAACTACATCAACTAATGATACCGACACCCCTTGTCTGCCTCGCATACAAATCCCAACATCCGACAAACCTTCCCTATTGTTCCCCATCCAATTATACCTACAGAATACTATACAGTTACAATGTCACCCCCACTACCTACCTACCTACTCCTTAGCTGTTCCCCTCTACTGTACCACACAGGTATGGAATAACTACATCTACCCCGAATACCTGCATGTAACCTATCCAGACCTGTGAAACAGGAATCCAACTTCACCTTAAACTGACTTTTGTCAACAGTCATACCTGACACATAAACCCGACCTAAGCATGGATAACACCGACATTTTAATGTAAACTAAGCATGAATGTGGAGCTCTACATCCCAGGCCACCGCTGACAATGGACAAGCATACAGTCCAATTGTCCCGTTTGACAAATGTGAACAAAATGCACTACGTTGCATGTGTGTATGCGGGAGCAAGGGGGTGTCAGCCTGTTTGGCCACCGGTATGCGATTACCACACTGGTGAAGAAATGTAGAGGCTAACTCAGTGCAAGACACCGCAACCAGAGGTCAGTAATGCTGTGCTTCATGAAAACCAGCGCATACCCACCTACAGATGTTCTACAGTGCCTTAATCACTCTGTAGCCAACAACTGTTGTTGTGGCCATTAACAAAATAATCAGCACTGCCAGGTTGCAGACCTCCGACCCTGCACACTATAGTTGACGTGAGTTCCATTAAGCCATGGCGGCTACACAGTTGCTGTGATCACAAACGCATCATTCAGCACAGTCATCCAACAGTATAGGAAAAGTATATAAGTGTGCAGATTAATACCAGAACATGTGTCCATTGCTCAACCACAGTATTATGAGCAGTCTATGTGCAGCACAGAACAGTGCCTGTTCAATCATACTATGAGAACAGTAGTCCTACATAATACTGAAAGGAATAATGATATACGGTGCACACCGTGGATGTGTGTGAGCGTGCTTCATACACAGTATGTTACACCTGGGGCGTTGGTTCCATGGAACTGGGAAATGAGGCTGTCCAGGTGTGTGAGCAAACCGCTGCTACATAATACCCTGGCAGGATGCTACCAGTGGGAGAAACACTGTAGACCAGCTAGGTCTACTCTTGACACAACAACAGGTCCGTCCCTGGTGGGATGAACCAACAGTTGTGGGTCACATCGATGTCACCAGCAGTATTGGAGGAGGATCAAGGGAAGGCTGGTACATAAATTGACTAAACGGATGAAGAGCCTGCAGACGCTTGGTAGGGACAGTATACTGGAGGTGCACTGAGACATGCAGAGAGGGAAATGTGTGGAGGTGTGGTAATGCAGGGATAGCAACTGGGGAATGGATGGATGCTGTGTACGTGAAGCTCGGGGGCCAGGGGAAGGGAACATGGGTATGTCATTATGGTAGAAATATGCAAACGAAGCAGAACAGCAATAGTGTAGTGGCCGGAGCATCCGCCTAATGCACAGATTCCCGGGTTGAGTCCCACTGCAGCATATCCTATTTTCCATGTGAAATCTGTATGTTAACATCGTTGTGCTGTATAACCTACTAAATAACATTTATATTTGCACAGGAGTACTGCCTGAAATGCACATGTGATTTGTCATAATGACTAAGGCACTAGTAAGCATGTGTAAGCGCATAACAGCAGTAGTACGCATGGATAATCAGGTGTAAGTGTGTGTATGTGTATTTGCATGGGGGTAAGCATTGCTTACATAGATTGAGCTAAGTAGATGCTAGCTGAGTGTAAGGAAACACAACCAGAGGTTAGCATTGCTTAGCTCTGCGCAACCCCACACACACCCATGTACAACCGCTCAAATGTCCCTAACTCACTCTGTATCCGAAAGCCGGTGTTCTGCCCTGAAACAAAATATGCAGCCTCTGCAAGGCCCACACCCGGGACCCTGCACATCATACACTACATGATTTACCAGCAAACCATGGCAGATGTACATACCCACTCATTTCACATACATATCATCCAGCACAATCAGTCAACAGCACAGATAATGTAGTAATAACACACCACACAACCTCTTAATGCATGTATCCCGGACATAGTGCACCATAATGTGGGTACATATAGGGATATCTGTCATATCTTGCTCTAATACACTTAAAACGTTGCAAGTTACACAGTTATATGTAGTAGTACACATATACTGAAGGAGATGATACGTCTGAAACATGTATGTGTTGGCACGAATTAATGACCTCAGTCCTAAGGTCATCCATGTCGATTGCCAAGAGAATGAGGTACAGGCCACACATATAGGCTGAACATGCATGGACATATGGACAGATATACATCTGTAAATGTAGACAGATAGACAGCTATAGGTATATATATATATATATATATATATATATATATATATATGTGTGTGTGTGTGTGTGTGTGTGTGTGTGTGTGTGTGTGTGTATATATGACTCACAAATAAACATATAACAGCAATCGTGCATAGATAGATTAATATGTTCAGTGTATATATCCATATATATATATATATATATATATATATATATATATATATATATATATATATATATATACATACATACACACACATATATTTATATATATATATATATATATATATATATATATATATATATATATATATATATATTTATGAATACATATACATAGCTAGAGCTGTATCAATGTCCAGTTCTATCCCTCTATATATATTGGGGTTTCACATATATACTTATGCAGATATATATGTATATATGTATATACAGATAGACATGTGTATATGATTTCCACATGGGAACAGACTCCTGGCCCACTCCATACTACATAACAGACCATGAGCACAGTTAATGGAGGTGGGGGCACAAATGAGGGACATGTGGTAATTACTGCAATGTAACCCCCCCCAGCCCTAACAGATATGCTGTGCAATCCAATAACCAGCACATGCAGTACTTGATGGCAGGACTCACCACAACAGAGCTACAATGCTCCAACAGTAATCCAAGTCACCTATACATGTCAGGGCAATATCTGTAACATATCATGCAGACAGGCCACTGTACCACAGAGAATGTACTATGTTGAAGGGGTACACATTACAATGGTACAGATATGCACACACATCCATACATTGACAATCATGTGCAGGGGTATATATATATTTATATATATATATATATATATATATATATATATATATATATATATATCTAAAAAAAAAAAAAATATATATATATATATATATATATATAAGATATATGGGTACATACACATATACACAGACAAAGGGTATTAGTAGCCATACATATGTAGAAGTAGTGTGGATGTACTGGGTGCAATGAATATCCCCAGCCGCAAGCCCTGTAACTGGTATCTGTGACATGTGTGGTGTGGCAATCAGCCCCACAAAGGGGATACATACATTGCACATATACCGACTCACAATTCAAAGGACATGACATGACACACAGGTATGTATACACAGACAACCTTTATTTGTGTACCATACAATAAAGCATGCCATTTTTGACAGCACATAGATGCTGATGTATATAACCAGTGATGGATGCAAGGCCCACACAAAACAGTAGATGCAGACAGTGTGGATATATAACATACTATGGTTTCCAGGCCAAGCCCTTCAATTCATACAACAGTAGACAAAGGATTTGCCTGCATGATAGTAACAATCAACAATATCAGCTGTAACTCAGCAGCCTCCAATTCCACCCTGTAGTGAAGCCCTAGTGAAGCCCTAGACGGACATTCATTACTTGTGGTAATGTCAATGTATTTGTCACATGTATGGACCCTGACCAACAAATGTTGTGGGAGTCCACGTTATGACTGGGATGATAGTAGGAATGTTAGCAGTAATTAATGATAGGCCATTACCTAACAACCCCTAACCGTATCACAGCATGATGACAAAGCCTGCCAT
This sequence comes from Protopterus annectens, assembly GCF_019279795.1. NCBI lineage: Eukaryota > Metazoa > Chordata > Ceratodontiformes > Protopteridae > Protopterus > Protopterus annectens. The sequence continues at coordinate 590,351,613 of NC_056746.1, forward strand.
ATATGTAGAGGACAAAGGCAGGAACCCAGGGCCATACTCAAAATATTGACGTTACGCACCCTGGAACATGCTAGTGTTACAGGATGTGTTGCAACATACCCTTATGCAGGAATAAGACATCAGGGACACAAAGGGATATAGCCATGTACTGCTAGCATGCAACATACACACTGCCAGTGTAATATCGGACACAGGACCTGTGTGGTGGACAGACAACATATGATAGGCACACCTCTGTCCAGCTAGAGGATAGGCCCACAGTAGTGAGCTATGCAGACAGACTGCAGTCCAAGGTAAACTAGTATGTACACACACACACACACACACACACACACACACACACACACACACACACACACCCTGTAACTATGTACTATGCAAAGCATTACACCACTCTACTTACATTCTGTGTGTATGTCCTGATCTTCCTACATATATGTGGCTGCCCTGAGTGTGCAGGTTCTCCTGCTGTCTGTAACATTGATGCCCACACACAAGAAGGATGTCCATCACACAGGGAATGTACAGGGAATACACCCACGTGATGTAGGGATTCATTGTGGGTGGTTGCCAAGACAGTGGTAATTGGAAGTGCTACACATGTGTACTCAGATATATCTATGGCTATCTGGATAAGTACATGTCCATATAGTCCCACCATATGTCCTGGACATGGAGTGCAGCCCTACCCCAGCCCCTAAAGTCCCAATGTTGTAGTGCAAGGGGATGTCTAGTATGTATAGCTGGTATATTAATAGACATTTGCCACTGTCATTGGGATTGTTACCACAGACATGGTGTGTGTCTGGAAGGTGACATTTGCTCATAACATGTGTGCCATTGGCTACTGACAGACATCCTATGGTTATCATGGTACAGTACCTGCATATATAGCAGGCTCGACAGCCATGTCACACCACAGGGTAGGATTTACCTGTGTGACAGTGCATAACCACAACCAATGTGAACACAGCCACAGCCACATATGGTACACTAGCATAATAGTACAGTATATGGACTATCTGTCCTACACCATCCTCATATGTGCCACTCACAGAATGACCCTACATATACTGGGCTGCTACACAGTCTGGTCTGATGGCTGTCTGTGGTATGAGACATGTGTGTGTGTATGGCCTTACAAACATGTAAGGTAAAACAGTACCATACAGTGGGGCAGCATGTAACATCAGATAGAAGGGGAGCTAGAACAATGACATCTACCACAGTCTGTACACAGGCAATAGTACATATTAACAATACATACACTGCCAACATTCACCATCACTACACAGACCTCAGTACTGTTCAAACATCCACAGAATGTCCAGGTTATGGCATTAAATGTAACCCCTATTGTACATGACATGTGTAGCACTCTGATATATCACTGGCTTGTTATCACATATGATGACACTGTTTACAGTGTACAGCACATATGCACCACTTCATGCACGACATATGTACAAAGGTTGACAGAGGTGTGGCTGACAGCACATACATGGGGCCAGTATAGTCATGTTGCTGTGATACCTTCATTAATCTACCATTGTAACGGGGTTTGTTGCAACATATGTCCAATGAGGGATATGTAGTCAGTAACTGTCACGGCCTTCACTATCAACAGACTGCAATCCTCACACTACCTTCAGCATTCCACAGATAGCTGCATTGTGGCTAACACATGAAACCAAAGGCACAACGCTGCCCTGTCTGCAGATGACACTGCAGATGGGGATTCCTGATATACGTGGAACTGACATGGCAGACATTGCGACATGTACGACAGGCATATCCAGAATAACACTGTAAATCCAACATTACTCCATATGCAGTATAGCAACACTTACAGTCTATAGTCACGTTAGGCACAACCCCCTCCTGTTTGTTGCCCTCTTTCCACAGTGTATGTTGTTAGAGGTAAATCCCCAACCCATCTGAAATGCTGTTTAACAAATGACAGTTCTAGCTCCTGCTCACAGTGACAGACAGGGGCCAACACCACCAGGATGTTCCCAGGTATTGGAGTGTGTTTCCATGCAATTGGCTATGGGAATGTTACCACACCTATTCCACATGCAATCGGCTAGGGAAGGGCTGCAGTTCATGTAGAGGCCATCAGCTGATCATCAGCATCACTTAAAATACACATGCTGCTGACTAAGCAATGCAGGTGTGGGCCTCCACATCTGCCAGAGAGGGAGTGAGGGAGGCAGACAGAGGTGAATACATGTCAGGGATGGGTGGGAGGGTAAAACTGAAGCATGTTTGTGTCACACACCTACCAGCACAGGGTATCGAACCCCCTGCAGCTATGTAGTGCTACCACAGTTTAATGCTGTTATTGGATGCACCACATGGGTGATCTGTTGTGGAGCACTCAGAACATGTATGTGATGGTGACTGACATCTGCAACAGGGTTATGGTAGATATACAGTAGTTAACTTACATGTGCTTGTCTGTATGAACAGGTGCCAGTGTCAGCACAGGCACACTCACACAGGGATGCACACACATTAACACACTTGGCAGGGACAGGAGTGCAACTCATCACTAGTGGGATTGCCACAATACATCAATGTGCAGGGAACACATGCACCACATGGGTCATATGGAGGTCGTATGGCCAGTGAGTATAAGGAGGTGTCAGACATCAGGCGGCATGCTTCACTGTGCCCTGGGGGGAGTAGTGCATGTGGATGCGGACATACGCACCACACAACACACACACAAATACACAGGGTGCCAGTTCGGATATGCATGGGTGCATGTCTGCATGGGTGTGTGGTGGCCAACAGTGCCAGCAGGCTATACAAGGGTAGGCGATGGGTATACCTTGGCATCAGGCCACGTGACAATGGTCTGCACTGTGGCACAGGCCTGTAGCTTCTGCTTTTGCCCACATAGGTGGGTACTGCAGCCATCATCCAGTCACCTGTGTGACTATTGTGTGTGGCCAATGCTGTGCATCACTTGCCATGTATGTGTTCCCTAGTCCATGACATGGATGGTGTCTAGGATGTACACACCTCCCACATGCATGTACAGTGACATGTGGAACTGTACCTGGGTTGTCTGGCCCATGCTGTGAACACAGCTTATCATCAGATGTGCCATTCTTGCCCACCTGTGGCAGGGACTGGTATTTACCCTGCACCTACACTGATAGCATGCTAACAGCATTTCCTGATGTCAGTGTCATCTGTCCATAAAGGGCATGTTATCAGGCATGGTATGTCCGTTGTGAGTCACATGTGAAGGCACAGTGGGGTTGCTAACTGTGATTGGCTGGCCTTGTTGTCACATGTATGCGTATGGCTTTGCACCCCAGCCTTTCAGCTATTTACATCTGTTATCTCTGTGTGGTTGATATTGTGATATATAGTAGGGCCACCATAAATGAAATTAGCAAAACCCCTCCACATTGCCCACAGGTGTCACACACTCACAACCACCTCTACACAAGATACAAGTTACACACACACACACACACACACACACACACACACACACACACACACACACACACACACACATACACACACACACACACACACACACACACACACATGCACACACACACACACACACATGCACACACCTCTCATGTCTGGGAGTAGAACCCCTACCTAACTACACTACAGCACTACCCAGTTATAGTACGCACCATGGACATTACTGAAGTAAATCTTCCCCAAAGGTGTATTTCACAATTAATGACATCAGCAGGACTACTAAAGTAGGGCATTTGTAATGTACTGTGAGTGAGTAGCTTATAATGCATTGCTCCATACACAGACACTGAAACACATACAAAACATCCGGAACTGGCATGGATGGAGATGGAACACTACCACCATTCTAAATCACACAACAGCAGTACGCAGTTACAGGATGCACTACGGCGATTACTAGGTTATCACTTTCCCAGAGGTGTATTACTAGGTGAGTGACATCAGCAACCTTGCCAAAGTAGAGTACTTGTATTGTACGGAGTGTGAGTAGCCTAAAAAGCATTGCTCTCTACTCAGTCAGACACACACACAGATTCACACACAGTTGCCAGGTCTGGGGTTTGAACACCTACCTAACTAGTTTATCACACTACAGCAGTACGCAGTTACAGAATGCACTATGGCGATTACTGGGCTATCACTTTCCCAGAGGTGTACTTCTAGGTTAGTGACATCAGCAGCCTTGCAAAAGTTGAATGTATGTATTGTATGGAGTGTGAGTAGCCTAACAAGCATTTCCCTCTACATATTCAGAGACAGACAGGCACGCACACAAACACACACTCACACGATTGAAAATTCTGGGGTTAGTACTACTACCTAACTAGTCTATCACTGCAGCAGTATGCATGTATGGGTCGCGCCATGCATATTACTGAGCTATAGCTCTCCCAAAGATGTAATTCACATTGGATTACCTCAGCAGGCTTGTCATACTACTGCTATGGGGAGGGCAGTGTGTGCATGAGCCATACCCCATTCATGCAGGGGTTGACATGCCACATGCAGGCACACACGTGGTCATATGTCACAGGTGTGTGTGTATACAGCTACTAGATGGCTACTTCCTTGTACAGTCTTGTTGCACAGCTGGCACGTGCACCACATAGTCTGTCATGCTGACAGGTACTGGTGGCTAGTATCAGCAGTGGGTTACATCCACATCTCATGTGTTGGGGGCCCTTTGGTTGTGTGCTGGTTAGGACAGGCCCGCATGGCTCCTTGTCACGGTCACCCTCTTCCACACATCTATGCCCATGTACCTGTGGCTTATTATAGTGTGTTGTCCTTACATATTTGTCTGCATTCCTATCCACTGTGTGTGCAAGGCAGGAGTGGTGCATACTGACATGTGTCCGCACTGAGAACTGCAACATCCAGATATGTCCGTTCCACTGGTGTTTGCAGACATGGCCTTCATGTGTTTAAGTGTGTGAGCATGCCCAGTATGACCTCTCAGTATGTTGTTGACTGACATTGCCTTCATTCCTCTAAGTGTATGAGCATGCCCGGTATGGCCATCTGTGTTGCATGTGTGGATCACGTCCAGGTAGTTTGTACTGCGGGGCTGACCTTTGTGTTGTACACTAACAGGTAGCATGCTGTGTCTTCAGGGTATGCATCGTTCATTTGCCATTGACTGTTGCTACATTTCTGCTTGGGGAGGACACTTGACTGTTGCTACTGTTCTGCACAGGAGTGGGGGGGCACACCTGACTGTTACTCTAAGTGTATGTTGGATGGGGAGGGTGCACCTGACACTTCTACACATTTGCTAGGACTGTACTGGTATGTCAGGTACTCCATTTCAGTCTGTAGTCTTACCTTTCCTGCTGTCTATAGGCTTACCAGTGAACTACAGATCCTAGCTTTGTTTACCTGCATATTAGTTTCTGACTTCCTAGCCTTCACAACTTACATCCAACTGCCTGGCCTGCTGTGGTCTGTCTGTGTAGGCCTGGGGGCGGGGTTACCCATAGGGCACATTCAGAGGCCATAGTACAGCATTTGTTTGTGTTAGTCTTCACCTGTCCTGCTGGCTGAGAATGTTGTTGGGTATGTAATCCTTCCTGACTGGCATGTGTGTCTCTTATGGACACCCATGTCGCTCAGGCCAGTTCCTGCAGTGGGTTTTTTCACCCTGTGTAGTACTGGCTACTTTGGTGACTCCAGTATGTGTTACAGATCTCATGATGCCACTGTGGGTGACTACTGTCTGCTGCCTTGACATCTAGCCACCCAGTTCCCTTGCATGTTCAAATCCATACCATGGCTACAGGTAATAACACATTCTACTCCATTTGGCAATTGTTAGGTTGATTGACTTACATTGAGGGTGTGCCGGACTTGAGGTTGGTGCTGGAGGGCTGCCTATGTCAGATGCACATAGTACACTCCCTATACATGGGTGGACACAGGTAGTGTCATGTTTGGCATCTCTTTTACTGTCTGTGCGAGTCAGAGAGAGGTGTCATTCCCTGGGCCCCTACTGTGCGTTGCCTCTTTGCTAAGGCCAGGGCATACTGGGCATGCCCCCTTCTGCCTATTGGGGCAGGCTCAGGTCATTCCTGCTTCAAGTCACTGTGCCTGTACAGGCCTTGGCATTGGTGGGGGGCTGTATGGCCCTGCCCCATGCTGTTCCTGCTGCAGCTGTTTCCGTAGGATCATATTGTGTAGCATAGCACATACCATAACAATTTGGGTACATGTAGCTGGTGAATACTGCAGGGCTCCACTGGATGTATCAAGACACTGGAACCATGACCTGAGCATCCCAAACACATGCTCTATTATATGTCTGGCCTGTGCGTGTGCCTCATTATGGCGTTGTTGTTCAGGTGTGTGTGTGTTTCTGATGGGTGTCATCAGCCTCGACTCCAGTGGGTACCCATCATCCCCCACCAAGTGACCATAGGGGATGTCCACATCAGCAAATCTGTGGTACAGCTGTGTCAGTTGCCATATGTGTGAATAGTCATAGCTTCCAGGGCAGCCAGCACACTCATTCAGTATAATGCCCTGGGCATCACATACGACCTGGCAGTTGATGGAGGTGATGCCCCTGTGGTTGATGTAGATCCTACCCTGCTCACCATGTGGTGTTTTGATGCATATGTGCATGCAGTCTATAGCACCCACTACTCCAGGGTAGTTAGCTATTTGGTGGAAGAGACGCATATTGCGGATCAACACTTCACATGTGTTGAGGAAATATACATGCTCACTGGCATGTGCTGACATGGCATCCAGGAACTTGTGGAATACTCTGGATGCTGATGCCTGTACGATGCCCATGTTATCCCCAGTTGTGGTTTGGGAGGTAGCTGTGGCTAGTATACCTAGGCCTACACATACCTTGGTATCCACTGGGATGGGTTCCCCCTCGGCCAGTGTGGTGTGTCAGGTGTGGCCTGCACAGCTCAACGATTTGCTGTAGGAGTTATCTGTCCACCCTATAGCACTCCACTATCTCCAGCTCATGTAGCCCCTGGTAGGTTACCCTGGGTCTGTACACTCTTTTCTGTCTCCTCACTGTGTATTGTTCGGCAGCATTGACATCCTCACCACCTTCAGCCTCTTGCACATGTTGTTCTATGTTGCCTGCTGCAGCCCTTCTCATTTTGTTTGTTTGTTATTAAAATTTCCCCGCTTGTATATGCCGGTGGTGTAGAGTGTGGAAAAACCAGGGGAGTAGGTGTTTGCTTGGTTTATAGTGGTGTTCTGGGCTGGGCTGGTCTGCTGCCTGTGTAATTAGCTGATTCTGATACATTTCACCAGGCAGCTCAGCTACTTCTCCTTGATTACTTTCCTACTGCTGTTTTCCCTTCCCATTGCCTCCCTGTTTAAGCCTGTGTCCCCACTGCGCAGACAGAGTGCTCATATGTGCACAGAGATGCTATTTCCTGGTTTAACTTCCTATTTCTTCCTGTGAAACCCAGTGCGCGGTGCGCACCCCCGCTTACACTTTGTAAGGAGTGCTAGGCAGTTTGGACACACCTCTAGCTTAGTTGTGCTAAGCTAGGAGCAGTCCCGAGCCACAGGGATCCAGTTCACTTACACTATGCCTGACACACTCGCCCATGAAGTCACCCATCTCCTAGTCTTACACCCAGCTATTTCTACTCTTACATTCTTGGGACCTGCCTCACACCCTGGGGAAATCTGAGATTTAAAATTCTTCCCCTCATTTGCAAAGGATTGCCTGCTAATCCATAGTTACATGTCCCACACTGGGCCTCCCCCCTTAGCAACTATTACTCACTGGCCAGGTTGTCTTATGCCTGCCATTGACTTGCATGGCTGAATACTGCTTTTAGTTGGAATGCTTATTTTAGGTTTATTTTATTATTTTCCTCCCGATCCCGTTTGCCCGCCGCTGCCCTGTGCTTAAACAGGCAAGATCGGCGAAAGGAATTTAAAAGTTGTTTATTTTATTTTTTACGCATTTTGCATTGTCAATGGCCTTCTTCTTGGCCATTGCCATGCTTCATCAATGATATGCAGCCTTTATTTGGAGCTGTCATAGCTCCGTTTTGTGGTTTGCAGAAACATACTCGGTTACTAACCGAGTACATTTCTGCAGACTGTACTCGTCCTGCACTGACTGCTGCCTCCTTTCTGGATCACAAATTACCCTAATTTGCATGGTTTTCACCTGAAAATGAGGGTAATTTGCATACAGGGGCTCAGTTCATGCAGGATTCCACTAAGAGCTCATGTGCACATCCCAGCAGCTCGTTCCTGGATCGCACGATGGCCATATTGCCGAAAATAGCTCTTAAATTATTCCTGCATGCTATAATGGGCTTCGTAAATCCGGGGGATAAAATTAATTAAGATGAAATAAAGGCTATAGCCATTAATTATGTACCCACTCATGACTTGGTTAAGCAATACCTTTATTTATGGAGACATGATAAGATGAAGTATTTAAGAGTATGGGTTAGAAATCTGCAGCAGCTGGAAAGGACACAGAAGTACCTCACAAAGAGGATTACTGGCCTCAAACAAATGCCCTACACTGACTGCCTCAAAAAACTCCAGCTTTACTCCGTAGCATATCACCTACTCCAAGGTGATCTCTGCCTAACATATAAAGCTATATCAAACCCAGAGCTTTTGGACATGCTACACCTAAAGAAATCCCAATCCCTCCAAGCTACATGCTCTAGGGACCTAAACCTTGTCACCACAATAAACAGGACATGCTAGAGGGATAGATTCCTGTCCCAGAGACTTCCCATACTTGGGAACAGGCTACCCATCTATGTCAAGCAAAGTTCTTCATTAGCACTCTTCAAGAAAAATCTTGATGAGTGGATGGGAAATAGGAAATACACCCCGGGGATCACTTCTGTGTCTCTGCTCGACAGTGGCACAGGAAAATAACTTTCTTGGGTGGCGTAAGCCAGGGAACCTTGTTGGCTAGGCTTACGTAGGTCCTTGGGCCGATAGCCTAGTACCTACCTATGAACCTATGGAGGGTAAGAATATGTGGGAAAAAACTAAACAAAAGATAAAACAAAAACTGAGAAAATGGAAGCTCTTGTTTATGCATATGGAGAGTAAGATACAAGCAGTGAAAATAGTTTTAGTTCTTTTAGTTTTACATACAGGTCAGATATATTTAATTAAGCAGAAGAGAAGTTGTGGACAATAATTAATAAATAGTTCTAGAAATCTATCTGGTAGAGAAAGAGAGGAAAGAGTTAACTGGGATACGTTGATCCTCCCAATAGAACATATGGTTCAGGACTGCCTGATTTGAAGGGATATTTTACAGTTACACAGTAAGGGCTCATGTACATAATATAAACAAAAGGTGGTAGGGGATGATGATGAAGTGGGGGGTGTTCAAGAAATAAGGAGAGAGTGCAATTTTGGCTATAGATTCTTAAGGAAAATAATAACTACCATAAGTAATAACTATCATAAATGATATTATATTCTTAAAGCTGCAGAAATTATTCTAAGAAGTAAGCCAATGTAGGAATAGAGAAGGAGATTTTGCCAAAAGGGATAACTGCAAGTAGGATACAGAAAACAGGCAAGAGGAGCTGGAATTTACTGGAGAAAACTGGCTAAGGAATCAGTGTATTGGTAGAAAATAAACTGAGAGGGAAGAGCAGTAAAGGGGAATGGGGTCAAGAAGAAGTTTGGGCTGCAGGTTAGACACTGCCTTCCCTATTAGAGATTGATATCAGAGCATAGGCCAAAAGAAAGGGACAGGGGAGTCCTAAGTAAAAGGTCTGCTCTGGCAGAGTTTTTAGTTGAATTTAGAACAGAAGCTGTTCTTAGAAAGGGCATGATTAATAGGGCATGTAAGAAATTGCATGATAACTATCAAAATCAATCAGATGAGATTAAACAAGATTGGGAAGACAGAGACTAGAAAAGCAATTTACAGCAAAACAATGGGAGGACAGACATATGGCTCCAAATATGCAACAAACTCCAGAAGGTTTAGGGTTTTTGTTTGCAAGTGTTTGCACAGATATTGTCATACCTCAAGCAGACTTCAATTTTTCATCAGGTAGTTAGCAAATGTTGGAGGTGTAATAGGGAAGAAATAGAAGACTTGAGTGCAATGATTTGGCAGATTAAAAAAAAAAATCCCTACTGAGTACTCTGTCAGAAAGATTGGGGAGCAAATGGCTGCAACTAAGGAAATTATTCTTTTGAGCTGAAACACGTGATCTGAATTGAATGTATGTTGTAAGGCTTTATTAAGTTTAATAATGCTTGCTGCCAAAAAAAGCAATTACTACAAAATAGAAATCAAAACCTAAACTAACTGTATATGAAGTATCGAATACTGCAAAAGAAATAAAAAAAAAAACTTGAAGAGGGGTTTTAGAAAAGGGAAGGAGCAAATTACACAGAAATAAATGTAATTTCTGGGATCCGTACATGCAGAATGATATTCATGAGGAGGAATGGGGTTTAAGGGAAGACAGGAATTGAGTGAGTGATGTAATGTTGGACTGAAAAACGGATGTTAAAAAGAAAGACAGAATATGATGTATAATGTGTGTAAATGGAAAACGTGTTAATATGGTTTGTTTTCTTTTCTTTTAAATTAATATATGTGTGCCTATGTCTAAACTGATAATTTAATACAGGTTTTGAAAAAAAAAACTAATGCCTTCTCAGCATTCAGTTAATTTTACAAACACCTGCATGGCACTCAGTTCACCTCATCTCAAAGTAACCCCCTGAGCAGTTGGGAGGTTTTATTATTAGCCTGCCAGACATAGTGATGATCTTTCTTCTCTTGTCCATTTCAGCAGTTAATGCTGAGAACAACCCATAGGATCCTGGTGGCTGCTAAGAAAGAAAGAACCAAAGATAGCATGGGTGGACATTCCTCTTAAACCACAGAAATATTTTTATTTTATTTATTTACCAAGAAGGTCATTAGCAGACCGGAGTTCCGCTGTGGCAGCCCCTAACCGAGAAAAGCCGAAAGAAGAAGAACAACCAGGAAGGTCCAACTGGGACAGAGCCCATTTTCAGCAGAGATCTGGGGAGAAACACTCCAGACACATATTTGGAATGTGGGAGGAAATTGGAGCACCCAGAGGAAATCCACACAAACACAGGTAGGACATGCAGACTCTGCACAGAAGGCACCCCAACCAAGAATTGAACCAAAGATCCTCTTGCTGGGAGGTGGCAACCTTAACCACTGTGCCACTGCAGCACTGCACCATCCTGATATACTGATATAGGTAGGTAGGCATTCACCTGACCTGGGGGTAGTGTTGATAAGATCTGGAAGACATGCTAGACACTGGGTTTTTTGCAACAGAAGTTCCCGGATATGACATCTACTGCAGCAGTAAACATATTTGAACATCTACAGTTACTGTAAGTTCCTAACATAACTGTTCTCTCATAAAGCTATGAACTTGCTGGTAACTGGGCTTAAAGCAGAACTGAGTGTTATCACTGGACTAGATCCATCTGTTCGAGTATATCAAATGCATGACAATTTACCTAATAATAATGTGCTGTGCACTGTGATAGCTGCCAAGATACCTTTGTATCCTGGATTCTTATAAAGACTTTTTTTTTGTTTTTGCTCTGGACCTTCTCTGTGCATCAAGCTTACCCTCTCAGCAGCTTTACTGACCCATATATATCCTCCATGAATGACAGCCTTATGGCCCATTCATTACCTGGGGTCAAGGGGTGAGCATACTGAGAGCAGTGCTGCCTTTCTGAGGAGGATTAGGATTTTAATTGTTACCCTGCCTCCCTGCACATGGATCATGAGTGTCCAAGCTGCTGGGGAACTACGTGGCAGCCAGTGGTGTAGTGTCATCATTGGTGTCTCATTAGGGGAACACCTTTAATCCCTAATGCCCCCAAGTGTTTAACTTCCAAGTTCTCTGTTACAATACCCAACTGTGCCTTTCCTGTTTGCATGTGTGCATGCTTCTACACATATGCAATTGAAATTGCATGCTTTTTGGAAGAATACAAAATCCCTCACCAAGTTGCATACTGTACACCTCTCTCTCCTAGTCCTAGTACTTCAGTGGGCCAGACTGTCTCCTTTTCCCCCATAATAGGCATGCTGACACCTTCCACACACTGTCACCCTCCCTTGCCTGCTTTTTCATTCCCTTTTTAGTTGATTCTGGGATATAATCATGGTTTTATCCCTCTGCACCACAGGGCTCTCCCTCTTGTAATGAGAATATGAACAGCAATGTTCTTAGAAAAATAAATCATTCTGACTCTGACTGTGGATGTCACGCTTCTTCCCTTACCTTTTACTTTTCTTTATCACACTATGAAATATTTTATTTTGACAGAGTCCTAATTATAATTTGTTTCTGTTTGTTTGTTTCATAGTTCATCTGAGCTCCAGGTCTCTTGCAATCATCATTTTGTTGTATGTTTTTTTAAATATAGCATTTGTTATGAATGTCAGTCAAGGAAGGCAGTCAAACACTTTCAAAAACAAAACAAAAAGAGTAATAATAACACTTTACTAACACACGTACTGTAAAATCTGCTACTTGGGTGTCCATTGCAAAGTGTTTTCTATAATGGCAAGAATATTAACATTTCTGGTTAATAAAAGACAAGAAATTGTCCAGTTTGCTACTAAACAAATCAAATAAAAGTCTAAAAGACTGTACCACACAAACTGTGCATGGATGTAAGCATACCCTTTACTTTGAGTTATTAAATTTACATAGAGGTTTAAAACGTTTTAATCCTGTACTGTCTAGATTTCATTATATCTGTAGCTTCTTCTTGAATAGTAACTTACTGTTTTTGAAGGCCATCCCAGAGAACTGCCTGCACAGAATAACATTCCTCATAAGTAATCAGACTGAAGGCTGTACTTCTCTTTTAGTTTAGTACAAGTCTGGTGGAAAAGACCTCAGTAAAACTACAGTCATGGAGGAGATGGACCTTCCACAGATGAAGAAGGAGGTGGAGAGTTTAAAGCACCAGTTGGCATTCAAAAGGGAGATGGCATCAGTTACCATCACTGAGTAAGTCTTCTCTCTTTTGTTGAATACAGCATGCCTATAGAGCCAAACAAAGGTAGTAATGTTCTACAGTATACAGAAGAACGTACCAACTAAGCAAGACGACCAGCACATATCAGAAAGACAGGCAATTGTTTTCTTAAAAAGTAGCAGGTAGTTCTAACCATTGTCTGTAAACATTTACATAATTCTGCCAGCCACAGAAGAACATAGTGTCCATCTGAGTGGAAGGCAGGAATGCTCCTGTCCTTATTTTTTCAGCTTCGTGTTAATGTCAAGTTATGAATTTCAAGAAGAAATTTTTTTTTTGTTTTCTGACAACATACTCAGAGTGCACCTTGCTTCTAGCAAAAACTACATGTAGAGTGCATTCTCTACATCCTGAGCAGTTTGTTGCATTCTACTGTTATTAGGGAGAATGTGTCAGGATCCACTACAGTGACATGAATTTTTTTAAGAAATTGATTACGTAAGCAATAATGCCCTCCAGGGTGTGTGTTAATGTGTAATTAATGCCCGCCTAGGGGTGTTATGCCTCTGCGACCCTGGAAGGGCATTAATATAGCAATAACCCATGCCTGGGTGTGGGAAATGCTGGATTTACCCACGGTTGGCGTGGTTTGGTCACGAGGGCGAAGCCTGTGTGACCAAACAAAGCCAACCATGGGTAAATCCAGCATTACCCACACCCAGAAGTGGGTTATTGCTATTATACAATGACATTATTTAAGAAAAAAAAAATTAATTTTCTTAAATAATGGCATTGTATAATGCCTCCTTGCTGCCCTTCCGCAGCTGTCTGGTATTCTGCGGCAGTTCTGATGTACTGTGCATGCGTATGCCTATGCAGTGCATCTGAGCTGTGGGCAAAAGCAACGGAGAAGGCAAGATCTTCGTTGCTTTTTACAAACTGTTTTGCTATGTTAAATGGGTTTAACATAGAGAGACAGATTTAAAAAAAGCAACGGAGCCGTTGCTTTTTTTAAAGCTGTCTTGCTAAGTTAAACCCATTTAACATAGCAAAACAGTTTGTAAAAAGAAACAGTTTCACTATGTTAAATGGGTTTAACATAGCGAGATAGCTTTAAAAAAAGCAACGGAGCCGTTGCTTTTTTTAAAGCTGTCTCGCTATGTTAAACCCATTTAACATAGTGAAACAGTTTGTAAAAAGCAACGGAGAAAGCAAGATCTCCGTTGCTTTTTACAAACTGTCTCGCTATGTTAAACTCGTGTAACACAGCAAAACAGCATTAAAAAAAGCAACTGAGAATATCCGTTGCTTTCTTAATGCTGTCTTGCTATGTTAAACGAGTTTAACATAGCAAGACAGTGTGAAGCAACGGAGGTTTTGCGTTCTCCGTTGCTGTAAAAAAAAAAAAAGTGTTATAGTAATGGAAAAAGTCCGGGCGACCAGACCTTTTTCCATTACTATAACTCTGATTTACAACGTGCACGCTGGCCAATCAGCGTGCATGTTTTTTGAATATTAATGGGGGGGGGGTCATTGTATAATAAACATTAACACACACCCTGGAGGGCATTATTGCTCTTAGACAATGGGCTCACTGTCAAATTGTGTTTTACTTATTTCTTTTTAAGTACTATATTATTTTTTGTATATTTTTGATGTAAAATAGTTCCTCCGCCTAATGTTTTAAACTTTCTGTAGTACATGCTAATGGTGTTGGAGGAAGCATTTTACATGAAAAATATATAAAAAAATAATATAGTACTTAAAAAAGAAAAAAGGAAGTAAAACACAATAATTTTACAGACAGCCTATTCTCTCTCTCTCTCTCATACACAGCTTTCATACACGGATTCACTCACACAACTTTGCTCTTTCTCTCTCTCAATCTCTCTCTCTCTCACACACACACACACACACACACACACACACACACACACACACACACACACACACACACACACACACACACACACACACACACACACAGTCTTCTCTGCTTTCATACATGCACTCACTCAAACAAGATTGCTCTCACTCCTCAATGTCTCTCACACACACACACACATACACACACACACACACACACACACACACACACACACACACACACACACACACACACACACACACACACACTCCCTCTTTGCTTGCATACACACATTCATTCACACATGACCACTCTCAGTCTCACACACACACACACACACACACACACACACACACACACACACACACACACACACACACACACACACACACACACACAGAGCCACTCTTGTTTTCATGCACACACACAATCAGACAGCAACATAAACACACATACACACAGTCATCTCTCTCTCTCTCTCTCTCTCTCTTACTTTCATATATGCATGCATACACTCTATCTCTCTGTCACTCATACACACACACACACACACACACACACACATACACAAAAACACTGTTTTTATTTTACAGTCACTAAACAGCAGAAGCTATCTGTCTCTCACACTCATACACACATACACTTTCACACACAAACACATACACACACTTTTTTACTTTTATTTTATTTTACACTCGCTAAACAGCAAAAGCACTACTTAGCCAGCGTAAAATAATGGCATCTGTTCTATTGTTCTCAGTCCAAGCTCCATAGTGGCTTGATAAGTTGCCATGAAGCGGTGGACTCATTTTTCACTGGGCATTACTTGTACATCAGCACCCTGCTGGAGAACGATCATTCTCCAGTCAGGGTACTGATGTACCGGAAGTCCCTTCTCTAAAAGTCATTAGAATCATCAGGGTAGTACTGTACATCAAAAAACACACAGTCTAGTGGGAATGGCAGATGCCAGGAATTAAGGAAATGCTTTAAGGGTACTTGTAAACTTTCATGTATAGGTCACCACATTGGGAGTCACACATAGATGTTCTAGGACTACCCAGGACTAGTAAGAAACTGATAGAAACAGAAAAGAGGATCAACGGATACCAAGAACCGAATTTTAAATTAAACAGAGTACAGTATCACATTGGATACTCCAGATAATGGATTGGTGGACTAATATTCTAGATTATCATTTACGCATTTCACTTTGCAAAATTCTGATATTTCTCTAATACTACTTGCTGAACTACATGTTAGGCATCATTTTTAATGTCTAGAAGTATTATTCAGGACTACACAATATCTATACAGAACAATTTTTAATTAGGTAAGCACAGTCATAACAGCGGGATAGCTTACTAACATGCAATTTGCTGAATGCAGATTTCTCAGAGAAAACTTTCTGAAACAGCATTCATTGAAATTGCAGCATGTTGGGGAGTTATACTCCCTCAAACCTGAGATGCAGCAAACATGAAGTTGTTTTTCAATAAGAAGCCTTTTCAGGAAGTCTTTCCTGGGCTGGGCTGGAGTTAAAGTAGCTCCACCTCAAAAATAAATATTTGTCAAGTTTCATGCTAAAAATATATTTTACACCCCTGTGCCTGCTTGCTGTCAGCTATGGGGACCCATCACTCCCCAGTGGGATAACTGTCAATCTTGATAGACCGTCATCCAGGTTTTTGTGTTGTGCGCCCCCTTCTCCCCCTTGGCAGTTACATGCATGCTTCTAGATACAAGGATATGTAGTACCTCCCCCTGATTGGGTGTACATTCCTGTACTTGTCCCATGAAAGCTATCACACATGAGGCTTGGCAAGGACCTGACATACGTCCCAGTTATTGCTGCCTGCAAGGTGCCTTTCCTCAAATGTGTGTCTGCAGTGCTGTTAGTCATTAACCAACCTCCATGATGGGCTAGTTGGTAATGGATGTTCACCCCATTCTCATTATCTGGTCATGCAAAACTAGAGCCACTAATCAAACTCAAGTCACCTGGGTCATAGTCAGGATTTGATTCCTCCATGCCACAGAGACAGGCTACAATTTCATGTTAAGAATTTGAACCTTACCTGATTATCTCTATGGTGTAGAGGGATAAAGGCCCGATCACACCCCAGATGACCCAACTTCAAATAGCAGTTCAGATACCTGTAGCAGCTTGCCAGAGAGTATGGGAGTGAGGGACCTTTGCCGGTTCACCCATCCTGCGGGGAGGAAGGTGGCTGTGGCTCACCAAAAGGCTGACATTCCAGCTTGCTGAGCCTGTGCTGTCACAGTGCATCACAGAGCTGGGCCTGTAGAGGAATGCTTCTTAATAAAAGATATCAATGATTAGAGCTCAGAGAAGCCACAGAGGGTGGTGGTGGTGGTGGTGGGGGGGTGCTTCCAGGAGGAGAAGATAGGCTAACCTCCCTCCCAGCACAATCAGGCTGACCTATTCCCTATCACCTGACTCTCAAAGCGGAAAAGAAAAAGTATCTGGATTCCCAGGAATGAATGGGACACAAGCTCTCACATAGCTTGGAAATTCGTGGCTCCCTTGAAATGAATGGGCCATCAGCTGTCCCCTAGTCTGGGAATACCTGGCTCCCTTGAAATGAATGGGCTAATATGGTGCTGGTAATGGAGTCACTGAACAAGGTCCTGGGGATAAGCAGCAAAAAAAAAAAAGGCACATTGACTGTCATTTTATGCAAGTAACAGAAAAGTAAAATAAAATTGTATGTCCATTTTCATGTAGCTGCTCATAGACAAGGCAAGAGATAACCAATAGATGGTAGTTTCAGAGACAGACCAGCTCTTTTCTTGAGGAAGCATATAGAGGCTCTTCCTGTATTTTGGCAAACCTGTTCCATAAAACCCATTATTCAGGGCTGGTAGACTAAAAGGAAAATTCATTCATCATCTAGTAGCTTTTGATTAAGGGGATGTAGGGAGATGTGCCCAATGTAAAAAAAGAAAAAAGAAAAAAAATACATTCAGATAGTTTCCTTGTCACACTTAATTTTGCTTGAATAGGTTTCTCTGAAACTTTGTTTGACAAGGCATATTATAATTCACACAGCTATAATTAACAGACAATGAGGCTATACAATGATTTTTGAAGCAATCCCTACAACTTTAATATGCAGTTCAACTTGAAGGTTAGTCAATATTTTTCAGCAGAAACTAGAAGTCTATATGTTAAGTTTTTAACTTAGGGTTCTCAGTCTTACTATTTAGAAATACTTTAATTCTGATATAGTTTTATACAAGGAAACATAAGTTAGGTATAATCCTCCAGCTGCGAGCCATAGCTAGATAATCTGGGTATTAGTAAGCTGGTATGGATATATATGTACAGGAGGACATTATTTAAATAACTCTTTTCTATGTGTTAAAGCTGATCTCTGTGCATGAGGTATGAGGTAAATCTGCAGATAGGTCAGGCCTTTCTTGGAGGGGCAGAACATTTTTTTGCATGTCTAGTGATGCAGGCACAGGAATGGACTAGGCTTCTGCAGCATTTGACAAAGCAAGAAGCATTGAACAGTTAAAGATCTGTTCTCCTTTCTTTGGATAGATGGTAGCTAGGAAATGAAGGTAGCAGATCTGATGCTCTATGCATGATATTCAATGTTGTTCAGAAGTACTATAGACATAATCCCAATAAGAAGACAGTAGGCCTGCCACAGAAGACTGGAGGGATACACTGCTGGGATCCACTGCAGCTTTGTACTGTTACAGATTATGGGGGTTATAGATGCCCCATCCAGCACTGCCTGGCCCTTAACAAACAAGTCACAGTGCTCTTTCCTTGTGAAGACTGGAGATGCTTTCAATGCAGAATAATGCCATGTTCTGAAGTCAGGATGTTGCTTGCATGCTGTCATACTGCCTATATGTAGTTACATGTTTAAATGTTATCAGTGGCTGGATTATGCTTAAAAAAAAGCTAGACCAGTCCAGCTATCCAGATGAGAAAAGGCAAAGTTAATTTCAGATAGACACATAGATATAGAGGACAATTGCTGCGGTGGTACGGCGGTAGCATTGTTACTTCACAGCAAGAGGTTCTCCCGTTCAATTCTTGGCATGGCTTGCGAGTGCCTTCTGTGTGGAGTCTGCATGTCCTCCCCGCGGTTGGGTAGCGTTCGAAAGATATGCGTGCATAACTGGGCGTGCCTTCGTTGAAAGTTGGGCGTCGAGCTGGCACCTCGGCGTTTTGTAAAAATCTACTGCCAATCATTAGCAGGCCAGAGTTCCGCTGTGGCGACCCTTTACCGGGAAAAAGCCGAAAGACAAACAAACAACATAGATATAGAGGACAAAAGAGTGAGACGTAGATTGTGTTTGGGGCTGCAGAACTGGATGCTGTCTGTGGCTGCAATAGAGAGTGGGGTGCAGGAAAAAGAATCTGTAGGTGTTATTGTGTAAATCTGCAGGTGTTATTGTGTTTCATGTATAAAAACTGAACTTAGCAATGGTACTATAAACTGTTGACCATATGTAGAGAAGACATTGTAGGTTATCTCAGTTTTCAAGATAATAATACTGACCAAAGGGGATATAGTATGCAATAATCGTACCAAATGCACTATACTTTGTTAACATCTAAATAAGAGGCAGCAGAAAGGTACATAGTAGCAGTGTAGCCGTGATAAAGCCAGTCAGGGAGGGTACAACTGATCTTATGTCAACATTAAGGTATAGACAAAGTAGTACATTATCCAGTCAGTGTGGAGAACTGCAGGACCCATGGATATCTTTCAACTGTACAGATTTTCGCAGAATGTTCAGATGTTTGCCTTATATTTTTGGTCCGTTTTTCATAAAATTGTTGTTTTCTGGCAGATTAGTGGCAACCATTAAAGACTTGAGGTTGGAAAATAATGACAGACATTTGAATTTCAGACTTCATATCCTTCAGAAAAAATCATGCTAATGCAAAACCTGTTATTCTGTCAACTTTCTAAGTTTGTAAGAGCAGTATTTAAAAAATGTCCCTATTTTTGTGCCTTTGTCCAGATTTCTTGTTGTAAGAGGTTGAGAGGTATGTAGCTTAGATCATTAAGGCAATGTGGAAGTGACAAATGTTTATCAAGGCAGTCTGTTTATAGCTTGAAGAGGCAATTTCACTGAAGTAAGTAAAATAGTACCTTGTTTAGAAGTCTTTTTTAGATAAACATTGATGACACGTAGAAAATCAGCTGTTATTTTTGGTAGTTGTTATGAATTTAAGTGGCATAATAATACTGAAGCCTTCACAAAAGATGGTCTGGATTTTGTCTGGCAGTTGAGAACTGTGCAAAAAAGTGAATACCTGGAAGAGATTACTAAACAACCTTGCAAATGTATGGACAAAACTTAATAAGTCATCACTTTAAAATGAATGTTGGCTCCTTTTATTTGAAGGTAGAAATAATGCAGAGCATTACATATGAGAACAAAGCTAGATGGTATCACTCAGTATTTTGTAACAAGAGATGTTTTAGTTGGACATCTGGATTTAGTAACTTCTGGTTTTCTTCAATTAGCATGTTTGTATCTGTTTACTTCACTGATATAAGCTGATGAAAAGCACCAGGAGTCATGATAAAACAGATGCAGCTACTAATGGCAGGAGAAATGCTTGTCATTGGATTAAAAGACAGTTACAGCAACATACACCCCTCTTGTTTAGATGATGACATATTTGTCATGGGATGACCAGTGTTAAGTTTGTTTGTAATTGTCAATATGCAGCCTGTTGGGATGTCATTGCAAAGTACTTAACTACATGAATAGGAATCCAAGTAGTAAAAAGAGGAAGTAATAGGGGTATTTAAAAATTATTTATTATGAAGCACTTTACAAGAGAAATAACTATGTAATGAGGGACCTATCAGAAGCTTCACTTACTGAATACACTAGATTAAACAGTGGTCAACTAAAAATTCAATGACCCTCATGACTCTGTTTTCACTGGACCACGTGATGCTCCTGATAGGTTTGCAAACTATTTCAGGGAATAGCTATAAGGGAGTTGGGAGTGTAATTGTTTGCTGCTGGCTAGTTGATTGACAAACAGAACATCAAACCTGAAAAAGCACCGGTGTCCTGTCACAGCTGTGAGACTTGGTGAAAAGTGAGAAGGTGAGTATTGCACTATTCTCACATTCACCCTCTTCACCATGTTTGTTCAAACTCAGAGGTGTTGTGCACACACACACACACACACACACACACACACACACACACACACACACACACACACACATACACACACATATGTATATGGATTCACTTTATAATCTCGAAATAGTGAAATCTCAAATTTTAGTATCCTGAGACTACAAAGCCGAAAATTCAAAATACCAAAACCCCAAAAGTGCGAAATTCAAAATTGCAACTTTTAAATACACCCTCTACCACACAAACAAACACACATACACCTTCCTACCCACACTACAACAAGCAAACAAAACACACACAAACACAACACAAATACACAAACCTACCCTACATATAAGCACCCTCCACACCCCCGCTACTTATATATACTAACTCCGAGGTTGCACTAAAAAGACAAAGACACTAAACACACTACATTCCCCTAGCACATACACACATCACATATGTACAAGCACCACCATTCTCAACACTTACACACTCACACTCTTACCTACATACCATAACCTACAGCTACAACTTCCCAATACACTAACATACACTAAAATCCCTACCCAAAACCCTTAAAATATAAACACTTACCTGAATCTCCAGCTTTCCATTAACACAGCGCACCACCACAACCACTGATTCGACATTTCAGGATTCGGTTATGTGGACTTTCGCGCAACTGGGCTTTTGATATTTTAGTCTCGAGATACTGAAATTCGAGATTTCAGTATTTCAAGATAGTGAAGTGCACCCATGTGTGTGTGTGTGTGTGTGTGTGTGTGTGTGTGTGTGTGTGTGTGTGTGTGTGTGTGTGTGTGTATGTATGTTTTTTATAAATATATATATATATAAATATATATGTATTTCTATAAATATATATATATATATATATATATATATATATATATATATATTTCTATAAACATATATATATATATATTTTGGGAGTGTTGCAGCTCACCCGCACATCAGGGTGCATGGGGACTTACCCCCCCCCCCCCAGAAAACCTTTTTTTGTCTTTTGAAATTGTGGGATTGTAGCTGTTTTGATTACTGACTTCCCAAGGTTTTAGATGTTTTGGATTAAATAATCATGTGTTGATTAAGCGAACCATATACATTTATCACATTTAGTAAGATCATAACAATATAGCTGCGGTGGTGTAGCGGTTAGTGTTGTCGCCTCACAGCAAGAGGTTCTCCTGTTCGATTCTCAGCTGGAGCACCTTCTGTGTGGAGTCTGCATGTTCTCCTCATGGTCGAGTGACATTAAAGACATGCTGGTAGGTGCAAGCGTGAATGGGTGTGCCTTCGTTGAAGGCTGGGTGTCGGGCTGGCAACTCGGCACTGTAAAAATCCACTGCCAATCATGAGCAGACCAGAGTTCCGCTGTGGCGACCTCTAACCAGGAAAAGCCAAAAGTCTTTTTAGTAAGATCATAACAATATCCATAAGACAGATTCATCTTCCAGCTAGATGAAATGCAAGAGATGAAAACCCCATTTGGAAGAAGGATGCTGTAAAGCCACGGCGATGCAGTGGTTAGCGTTGTCGCCTCACAGCAAGAGCTTCTCCCGTTTGATTCTCGGCTGGAGTGCCTTCTGTGTGGAGTCTGCATGTCCTCCCCGTGGTCGAGTGACATTTAAAGACATGCAGGTAGGTGCATGCGTGAATGGATATGCCTTCTTTGAAGGTTGGGCATCGGTCTGGCAACTCAGCACCATAAAAATCCACTGCCGGTCATTAGCAGACCGGAGTTTCACTTTGGCGACCCCAACCAGGAAAAGCCAAAAGACATTAGTTTTTAGAAGAAGGATGCTGTAGCCTCTACAGTTAATTATAAACACAACAGTATTACCTTGTGAAAGATCACAGATGATTGCATTCTGGAAATAAATTAAGCTCGGCTCTTTGCCAAAGTTTACATGTGCTTAAGCAAAGTCTAGTAGACATCTTGACTAGTCATCTTTAGATATGTATGCACTCAGGTCATTGATATGGCTTTTACTTTTTCTTTAAATCTTGCTTTACTACAAATGCTTACATCTAGAAAAGTTGATATTACAGTAGAGTTATACAAGGTCCTGGTGTGATTCTTATTAACATGATCAGAAAGACTAGTAAAGGACTTTTCTGTCACAGAGGATATACTTAATGGACTAATAAGGGACACCAAAAACATCTCTTAAGAAGAAAGACTGAGGAAACCAAAGCTTCACTCACAAGTATGTACAGGAATGACAGAAAGGCTTTCTAAGATCTGGGAAACTGGAAAGTAAGAAATAGTTTGGCTATACCTGAGAAGAGAATTTAAGAAGGGACATGTAAAAACAGAATTAATAGAAAATAAAAACAGTGGACTGGCCAAAGCAATTTATTGTAATACTGGATAAAAAATGGACATTTCTGGAAGCTTTAAAGTTCTGTTAGCAAGTATTATGGATAAATGTTATAATGAGGAATAATGTGAATGCTAGCAAAAAATCCTCATGTTATTAAACCAGCAGTGTTTATGTCTATAAAAATATGATGCATTTACATATGAGTAGGAGACTCAGCTTCTGTCTTTGGCAAAAACCACAGATTGTGATATATGTTATAGAACTCCAGAGCTGCTGTAGCAAGTCACCCAGGTTTTAGGATTATGCTTTGTTCTCTTGAAACCAGATGGCTCTTACTCTGAAAATGTAGCAGGTCATAGTTACCAGGTTATACATCTAGACTGTATAGACATTTGGTCATATTTCTTTGTGCGAATATGTGCATCTTAAATCTACAGCTATTTACATTAGCAGTATGTATTTTTTGCAGTATCTTGCCAGTTTCTTTTAAATTTTTAAACTGAAAGATCTAATTTTAACTTTAATAATGTGCAGACAAATGAAGCTGGAGTTCAAAGGCAAAATGCTGCAACAGATAAAACTCCATTATCTATAACTGGGAGATAGATTTGCACCTTCCTTTCTATACTGTGTGCAGTTGCCTTTCTCACAGGTGTTTCAGACTAATTAAAATATTCACATACTGTATAAAAAGTCACTTTTACATCCGTTTTGACATGCAAATGTGTATGTAAATATAGTACAAAGCTCCTTGTATTTTCAAATGCATTTCCTCTGCTCTAAACAAGCAAACTTCTTACAAATCTACTACGCTTAGTTTACCTAGTGCTTACCTTGATATTTTCTAGTTAATTATATATACAGATGAAAAAAATGTATATACAGATGAAGTATTTGAGATCAGATGATCAATCCACCAAAGTTCATTTGTGGTGCAAGCTGCTGACTTCTGAAATTATGCAAAACTGTTCTATGTTTGCATTCCTACTTGCACAATTGACATCTCTGTGTCGTGTTATTAATCTGTTACACATATAATCCTCCAACATATGTATTTTAAACATATTGGTAGACTATTATCTTCCTTTTCTAATGATACTTAAAATGATTCAGTTACTCCCTACTGAATTAATTTAGCTGCAGCAATTAAAGAGGATATTGTGTCATTTTGGACTGTTGTCTACAAAATGTTACATCACTACTCTCAGGAAAATTAGATTTTCAGGAGATACTCATGCAGCAGGTAATGAATGCATGGCTCACAAACAAACACACACATGTTTGCATGCACACGCATGCATGCACGCACACACACACACACACACACACACACACACACACACACACACACACACACACACACACACACACACACACACATGAGCGTGCACAAGATTCATGGCAAAAATGTCCTGACACTTTTAGGAAAATCCTTACTTATGAATATACTCATCAGAGAATGCAGGGTTAATGAATGTTTCTGGGCAACACTGAAAAAAAAAAAAAAAAAAAAAAAAACACCAATTCATACATCTCAACTACCCAGATTTGTGCAGAATGTCCAGATTTTTGCCTCATATTTGATCTGTTCCTCATAAAAGGTGTAGTCTTCTGGCAAATCACTGAGGATTGAAGTCACTAAATACCGACATATGCGTGAGTTTCAGACTGCATACCATTCGGAAAATTCATGCTAACACTGCCACTGTAGCAAATTTGTAAGTTTATAATATTAATATTTAAAATCTGGGAGAGAGATCTCTTAAGGAAAATATTTCACATGAAGAAAAGTCCAATGAAATATCCTGTGAAGCAGTAAGAATGGGCAGAAAATGATCAAGGCTACCCTACCCCAAGGATCCTGACCAATAAAGAACCCATGACAAGTGGTAGCAGGAAAAATAGCTGAGGCTTTATCTTTTACATCTCAGAGGAAATCCAGTGGAAAAGCTGCAAGTCTTTCTCTTGGGAGGTAAAAAAAATTAAGTCCTAAGGAATGAGGTGAAAGAAGGTCAAACATCTCAAGGTAAACCATGGGATTCCACAATATCTCTGTAAATTTAAGTTCTGAGGACAGTTTGCCACTATTTGAAAGAAAAAGAACAATTCTCACTCCTTACTTGCTATGAAGCAAAAAGAATATCAGATATAGCTTTGTCTTATATGTAAGCTAGCAGAGTAAAGCAAAACCTAAGCTTAAATTAATAGATTAGAGATTACCATGCGACAACACCAAGGAGAAAGGGGAGAAGACATCAGCCTAAAGTTAAAAAGGCTGAGGGCTTTGTCCTTGCTCCACCCCAGACTAATTTCTCCCCCCTTCCTCGGTGAACCCTTAGAAGTCTCCCTGGCCTTTCTCCTCAGGGTCTAGCCAAATTATTCTGAACAAACCAACTGAATAAGTAAGGACTAGTTTCTCTCCTTGTATGTAAACTGCAAAGATCCAAGAATTGATATTTAAAAGAATAAGGAATTGTTTAGTGCTTGTACTGAAACCTGGAAGTGAAGTATATAAATATATATATATATATATATATATATATATATATATATATATATATATATATATGGGATCAGTACTGATCCCCAAAGGAACTTTTCACTGAAGCACAAACAGCCGGGCATACTTCTGCAAAAGTGCTTTTTACCGAAAAAGCACTTTCGCGGACGTATACCTGCAGCTAGAGGGAGTTGTGGGGGAATGACTGTTGTAGAGATCATACTATGGTGCGGATAAGAGAATATTTCCTTTTCCTCACTGTAGTACGATCTTGGAGTGAGAATATTGAAGTAGGGGGTGTGGGGGGTGCAGGGGGGCTTGCCCCCTGCATAAAAGTAGATTTATTTATTTATTTTAATGCACTTTAATGAAAGTGCTTTTTCGGTGAAAGCTCTTTCTTTAAAGTGTGTTTGGTGATTGTGGATTCGGACTATTGAACTTTCGTTCAATAGTCCTACATCCATATATATGTATATGTATATATATATATATATATATATATATATATATATATATATATATATAATACATATAAAACTGAAACGTTTTTATCTTGATTGTCTCTAAATTGATAATGTATAACATGTAAATTTGTACCAGTCTTACTTGTACTTGTCTGTCTTGTGTTCATCTGTATGGAGCTTTTCCTCCCCAGACCTCCGTTGAAAGTGGACATATTTCCTGTCGGACTATCCCGGCCAACAAATATAAAATAAAATAAATAAATAAAATAAATTCAGTGCCTTACACATACACAAAAAAAATGAAGCAATTGTTGATAACAGGACAGTTTTTAGATGGTAAAAGGACTACTGTGGTGGCCTGTTGTCACAATGCAGGAAAGGGTCTTAACTGTCTCAGTAACTGCTCTCAAATGATCCAGGCACAATCTATAAAGGTGTGGATGGACACTGTAAAACTAGCAGTAGCCCATCATTGGCCATTGCCTTCCCTCTTAGAGGTCCTTTAACTGCAGTACAGGCCTCTAGTTGGAGACTGAGACTATAATCCCTTCTATCGCTTTTGAGTAATTATTAGTCCTATTTTATATAAGTACCCCTTTCTTTAACTTTCAGGCAGAGTTATACAATCTTGTACACAAACTCACTGAAAATGTCTCAGTTTTCTTGATTTACGTTTATATTCTTTATCAAATGGCCTGGACCACCCTTTTTACTTTCTTAATTTTTAAGGTAAACCTTAAGTTAGTTGACCACTTTCAGTGATAACTCATAATCATGTACACAGTGCAGTTTCCTTAATAAGTTCTTGCAGGTCAAGGGCATTTGCAAGTTGTTGCTTTTACATCCATGCCAACCAGTCTTACTCTTTCTCAAGCTGCTCATTTGTTTACCTTCATTTATTTGTTGCATATAGCTTTAGATGTCACATAAGAACTGCCATCATACTGTCCCTCAAAAGTCCCCTTCCCCACTGTCTAAAGGATTATGAATAAAGATATATGAGATCATTTACTGGAAGTATTGTTCTAAAGTAATTTTTAGTTCCCCAAAGCAAGAATGTGTAAAGTACACAATTGCCTTAATTTCATTTGCAAGTGCCTCAGTCGTGGCCTTAAAGGGTTATAAACATGTGAGGAATCATGTAAAAGAGTTCTTAAAGTAGATACCCTGGGTAGTAAATCAGAAGGGGGTCTTGTAGACATGTTCTATTTTTCTTTGTGAATGACCTGTACTGTAGATCCAAAATGGGGTGTAGACTTAGCCTTGATAGATATTAGCACAATATTTGACATGGTATCACACAAAACAATCCCTCACAAATTAAACATGGGAGGGGGCTGTAGATTGACAGATAATTAAAACACTGCCTAGACAAAAGGAGAGTGAAGGTAATGGTAAAAGGACTCCACTTTGATGTAAGGATGGTTATCAACCAAGAAAAAGGGGAAGAGAGTGAAGATTTGTCTGACTGTCTCACTAACTTTCTGGGTTTGGTGACTGAGAAGTTATTTATTTATTTCCAATTTGATTACCGGGGAAGTCCACTGGGCCAGAATGTGCCCATTTTCAGTGGAGGCCCGGGGAGAAAAGATCCATAAGCAATGCGAATACAATCTAAGTTACATAGTGTTGAAGGTAAAAAAATACATGTATAATTACATTCATACAGTTAGTAAAAAAGCAAATGCACACAGTATACCTCATAAACATCATTAAGAAAGGTAGATAAAACAGATTTTCAGTAGTTTCCCTTCAGAGCAGCAAGTTTCAACTGTCTGTAATATAGAGATCTGGGTTACTTGATATTTACAATATTTACATACAAGGAGTAGAGAGAGAGAATTACTTAAACTGAGAAGTAGCTTAAGTTTGATTTAGTAGCAATAGAAAAATTATAGTTCTAGGGTAGTGTGAAGTGAAAGAGTATAGAGGGTTCAAAGGGTAGTTATTTAAATTTAAGTGTGATGAAAGCAGGAACACTTATGTTTAGAAGACAGGTAAGAGAAAAGTTGGGTTTTGAAGGATTCAGAGTTAGATGTTGTTCTAAGTGAAGGAGGGAGAGAGTTCCATTTTCTGCCTAGAGAGTAGGAGAGAAGGAGTTGGCCAGCAGGGCGTTTGGTTTTGTGGATAGAGATTAAATTTTGGTGCTCAGACCTTAGAGGTCTATTTGGGATATACGGAGGAAGGATGTTTGTTAAGGCTGGGCATTTATCAGGGTAGAATATTAATTTGTGAGCAGTGGTTGGTTGGAGATAGTCTAGGTAGTTAGAGAGTTCTAGCCAGTTCAGAGTTTGTAGGGAAAGGCAATGGTGAGTAGAGGTTTTAGATTTGGTTGAAAATTTAGAGATCTTACTATAGCAAATCTCAAGTTTAGAGGAGTTGGAAGAAGACAAGTTAGTTAGGAGTGGGGCTCCATATAGTAAAGATGGTAGAAGATAGGTAGTTGCTAACGTATGCCTAGAGGAGTTGGAGAGAAAGCGGTTGTTCCTATAGAGCATACCTAGCTTTTGGTGGGTTTTCTTTATGTTTTGTTGTATGTGGTTATCAAGTTTAAGGTGCTCATCTATGGTGAGGCCAAAGAGTTTTGCAGATGGGACCACCTCTATAGTAGAGTTGGTTTGGCTTAGGATTTTGAAAGCATTTTTGTCAAAAGTGAAAGCCCTGGAGGGAGGGAAAATAAGAATTTTAGATTTATTAGAGTTGAGAGAGAGATGATTTTGCTGCATCCAGTTCTCAGTAGTGGAATAAGCTATTTGGGTTTTTGTCAGTAGTTCAGGAAGGTTAGAGGCAGCACAGACTAAGGTAGAGTCATCAGTGTATTGGATAACTGTTGTGTCTGGGATGGCAGTGTGAAGGTTATTTATGAAGATGTTGAAAAGCATGGGTCCAAGGATGGACCCCTGGGGAACGCCAGTGGGTGTAGGTAAGAAGGAGGAGGTAGAGTTTTTCCATCTGACAGCTTGAGATCTGTCTGATAGGTAGGTAGAGAACCATGATAGAGTATCAGGGGAGAGATGAAGGTTGGCTAGATGAAAGAGAAGGTGTTTGTGAGAGATGGTGTCAAAGGCTTTAGAAAGATCTAGCAGTACAGTGGAAACTGGTAATCCAGAATCCCTGGCTTGATTGACTGTTTCTAAGAAGGATAATAAGGCAGTAATGGTGCTGTGTCCAGGGCGGAAGCCGTGTTGGGTGGGTGTTAGGAGGTGGTTCTGGGTTAAGAAAGGCATGAGTTGGTGGTGGACACATTTTTCTAGGATTTTTGATGTAGGTGAGAGTAGGGCAATTGGGCGGAAGTTGGAGATATTAGTATTTTTGCCTCCTTTATGAAGTGGTAGAATGTAGGCTGATTGCCAAAGAAGAGGAATGTATGACTCTTTTA
Organism: Protopterus annectens; assembly: GCF_019279795.1. Classification (NCBI taxonomy): domain Eukaryota; kingdom Metazoa; phylum Chordata; order Ceratodontiformes; family Protopteridae; genus Protopterus; species Protopterus annectens. Next base: position 590,381,314 of record NC_056746.1, read on the forward strand.
AAGATCTGTTAATTAAGATGCTGATAGGGAGAGCAATACCTTCAGCAGCACATTTAAGGAAGGAGGAGGGCATGTTGTCAGGGGCATTAGAGCATGGCTTTAGTTTGGATAAGAGCCTTTTTATAAATGTGGTTGAAACAGGTTTCAGCTGGAAATTGAGAGGACAGTTAAAAGGGTTGTTAGGTGTAAAGGAAAGAGATGTATTATTGTTATGGAAGGATTTAGTTAAATTAGCTATAGATTCAGTAAAGAATTTGTTGAAGAGAGAGCTTAGTTCTGTGCCAGTTATACTAGGGTCAGGGCAGGGGTTATTCCTGGATCCTGGATGGAGAAGGGAATTAACTTAGTCAAGTCCCATCTTCAATGCAGGCTATGGGAGAAGCACTATACCATCATTATGCAAAAACTCCATTTTTAATACAATAATTTCTGCAAGATCAATAACTGATATAGACATATACTCCGAAATCATATTTTAGACAAAAAATAAAATGTATCATACTTGTGGCATTATATTGGTATAATGGTAACTTTACATCTTTTGTCAGACTACAGTCATAGAGTTAATATCTTAGGAAAGATTAGTAAATTATATGTTTCATCAGTGAGTATAAATGAGGTCTGAGAGCTGTTGGAATGCCAGAGATAATGGAAACATGTTATTAAATATTTCTATGCTATATTTTTAGCTGATGGACAGAATTCATTTCAAGGTGGCAGACGTCTTATGCCACAGAGAGAGAGACAACACTGCAGTGCAGAATAGACATGTATAACTAAACAGGTACTTACTGCATGAATTAGGAGAAAGCTATGCTAGAACAAGGTAGTCGAAGTGCAGGATTTCCAACATGGCTGTACACTGATGAACAGCTTTGTTTCAGCTCTCCTAGCGTGAAAACAGAAACTGAGAAAATGGAGTGCCACTGAAACTGTTATTTGTGTAAATTTCAGTTACACCTAGTGAGTATACTGCCTAGATACTAACAAAAAAGAAAATTGGAAAACCTGAAAGAAAATCAACCAGAAAAGGTAAAGAGAAAACAGTGGCTATGAAGGATCCTGCAACTATTCAGTAAATAGCAGTTCAACCTTCAGCTTTGGCTCAAAAGATGGGTTCCATTAATTTAGAGGAAAACAATAAAATCAAATATATTTAGAGATAATTGCGATAAACAAAACATTAAAGGAATATATCAACTCAAACACCAAAAGCCTGGAAAAATAGAAAAACTGCAAAAATCAGAGGTTGAAATGAAGAAAAGGCTGGCTGAGTTTGAGGATTCTCAAGAAGAGCTGCTTCAAAAAGTATTAGAGTTAGAAGGGAAAATTTAAAATTTTATGCTGTACCAGAGAAACTGGAAGAAACAGACTGTATTAGCCTTATGAAAGCACAAATAAGCAACTTGACATTTTTTCCACAGCAGGATTTGTTAATTGAAAGGGCACATTGAATGTACACTCCAAACCTGGCTATGAGAAAGCAGCCAAGACCTATATTAGTAAGTATACAATCATATCAGCAGAAAGCAGAAAAAGTTGATCCTGACAAATCTATTGGAGACAGCAGAGTGTCTATGGAAAATTATTATTCACTATACAACAGTCAGAAGAGAAGCAAATTTATCTCAGCAGTCAGGCAATGTCAAGAGGCAGATATGAGATTCATGTTGCTGTATCCAGTTGTCTTCAGTGTATTTTTTCCTGGAGGATAAAATACATTTGTGATGCAGAACAGGCTAAAATGGAAATAAAAAAAGTTTATCCAAAAAAATGTAAGCCAGAAAACAGGAGGAGACTCTTCTTTTCATTCTTCTGATGGTAAAGCTCATACAAAGACTTTGCCAGTGAAACCTTTCAAATGTTCCAAAGGAAAAAGCTTGAGAGACAGAAAAAAAAGCACAGCAACTGACCTTAAGAACTGGGCGTACCTTGAACCAGAGTCTACTGCTGGGTAATGGAGATGATCAGCAACACTGACATTAGTGAATACATGTGAGATTATAATGGTAGGTGAGGTGTAATAGAAACATTATTAATGAAGTGAATCAACATAACTGAAAATATATGAAAAAGGACAAGGAAGTGCTCTTGCTTCCCATTGTGATAAAATCATAAGAGTGTGTCAGAGATACAGCAGGTAGCATGAGCTGATGTCTCCAAAGACAGGCTGCTGCTCTGCACCAAAAAGAAAGGAAATGTAAGGGACCGGTCATTGGGTGCCTATTGAGCTGGTCAATGTATTGATTTCATGAAAGGGGTGTGAAGGGGGCACAGAAAAGTAAGAAAGTGGTATAGCAACATAACAAACATCATAAACACAGTAAGATAAATCATGGTTGGAGGTAAAGCATATTTTTGTGGGAGTAGGCCATTTTTTTATATATGAAAAGAGAAAGGAAGGGAGGAGTGAAACAGAATGGGAGAGAGCAAAAGAGGGTCATTTTAAACAATGAGGCCCGCAAACAACATGGAATAATACAGATAAATAAATGAGCAAGACATACACAAGATGAAGAAGACAAGAGAAATGCAAACACAGATAAATAGAAGGTAGAGAAATGTCAAGGGACAAGACTATATATGGACAGTGTTTTAACCACACTGACCAGACAAGAAGGACATAGGATGTGATGTTTCTGGGTATGAGTAGACAGTGCCATAACCACCCCCACTTCTGGTGACATGATGGCATCAAACAGCTGGTCCAGAGAGACCAATGTCAGCTGCAAGATGGGTTGATGGAAGGCAACCCAGCATGCTGCCACCTAGTCAGCCATCTTCATTATGTTCTCCAGCTCAAACTGTGGCAGAGCAGGTGATTGGGTTGGGCTACCTGTCTGAGATGGCCAGAACCTTTGCATGGCAAACCACTCCCACCCTGCACAGTTGCATCACCCACAGCTTCAGCCAGAGCAGCAGCAGCAGCAGCAAGCAGAAGCTGATGCACCTGTGGCACTGGTAAGCCATCATAACCTGAAGAAGACAGAGACAAAGGGAAGGCTGCCATTAATGATGAGCACTTATAGCCAGTATAGTATACAGCATAAAGCTGTGGAAGTGAGATGCCACTAATCCCCCCTGAGTTAAGAGTATCTGCTGCCTAATGCAGCAAAGGCAACATTCTCCTCCCTCCCTCTCTCTCTGTCTCTCTGCCCTGGTGAAAGACAGAAGGAGTAAGCAAACCATCACATATCTTAAATATCAGTGACTAAGATGCAGATTACAGTACAAAGCTATTAACCCACAAGCATGTACTAGCAAGCAGAGGCCTGAGATGGTGCCTATAACTGTAGTCATAAACTACAATACAACTTGTTGTTGTGTCTTTAGGCTTTTCCTGGTTAGGGGTCGCCACAGTGGAACTCCGGTCCGCTAATGATTGGCAGTAGATATTTATGTGCCGAGTTGCCAGCCCTGATGCACAACCTTCAACGAAGGTACGCCCATTCATGTATATCTCCACACAGAAGACGCTCTAGCTGAGAATCAAACAGGACAATGTCTTACTGTGAGGCGACAACGCTACCGCAGCACCACCACCACAGTTCATAAACTACAATACAACGTGAAATTGAAATGATAATGAAGCAGGACAGGGTGTCCACAACTAGGACAGCAATGTACACCATCACATTTTGTTGCAGAAGGAGCTATGCTATGTATAATGCTATGTATATTTATGCATTAAAGTAGAAACATGAAATAATAGACACTGCCCCACAGGGATATAGCCGTGTGCCCTATTAAATGAAACAACACATTCCCATAACAAGAACAGCACACAAACATGCAATCATCCACAACAGCCAACCTGATATATGCTTGAATCTGTCAGAGGAAGATACATCCTTGAGTCTGTCAGAGTAAATAAACTCTTAAGAACAGAGCTGTGAAGGACAGAAAAATAAGTTTATTAAGTACAGCAGTAGAAATGGCAAACACTTATTATACCTTTCAAAACATCAATGCCTCACCTCTGTTTCCTGCACCAAACGATTGTCAGGATGGTGCCTGCAGGTTGCCCTCATAAGCTGGTCTGCCAGTTTGTATCAGCCATCCAGTTTTTAAAATGGACTTGTATATTTTCCCAACACCTGCTTCCTAAATTGGCAATGTAGGAGAAACAGCATTATTTTGCTCCCCTTGACATACCAGACTGGAAGCCTGCCTTTGTGGGGCATTAACCTCAGCAATCATTGCCTTAAATCTCTACCAGTACAAAATAGCTGCCTGAGAATCATGACTACATTGGTCTTTGAATCATTACCTGTGCACCATAGCACCATGAGGTAATATGATACATGTATATGCACAGCATACATGCACAAACAGGCATCTGCTTAAGGTCACTGAATATCTGCAGAATGTGTTTATGCCTTGCACTGGTGTTTTTCTGTGAAACAAAGCAATTCATAGACACTGTCAAAATCTAGCTTCATTAGCATATATATGGGGCAAACTACTGCACAGTAATATAGTTTATGACTGACCCAGCATGTTAAATAGTAAAACTTGCACCAAGAAAGTAGCAGCAACAGAGTATTTGAGCAGCTCAAAATAGTATCTAACAGCTGCTATTCCACAGGATAGCGCCCACAGGAGATACATGGTGGTCTACAGTAAGGAATGTTTTAGTAGTGTCATATACATAGACATAATAGTTTGTCAGTATCCTGTCGTAACTGAGATGTGGGCATGGCAACATTACTGTTCAGTATTATACTTGCATTCAACATAAAACCGCAGTCATATAGTGTGTACATTACACACTTGTAGACCTACAAGTGTGCCTGAATTATAGTAGCCCACTGGAATGGGATTGCCACAACTTCTCCCTCTGGTGTATCCTACCTTATATAACACAACTGTCATATACCCAGGTGTCCCTGTCTGAGAAATGACAATGGTAACATTACCCGTATGTCCATATGTCTGGGCTGTGTTGAGTGGCTGCAGACAGCCAAAGGACTATGACCCCTTATGACTGCCCTTCACATGGTATGTTTGTCTACTACAGGTGCAACTGCAGGGGGTAAGCAGAAAAGACACCCCAAGCATGATATCCTGACCCTCATGCAACCCTTGTATCCATGTGACCCAGCATGCTAATTGTTAAGAAATCCCACGTCCCCAACAGCTCCCAGTGGACCCCTGTGTCACATGCCACAGCCATATTACTGGACAGGTCTGCCCCTACCACTACACAAATTACTAATCACTGGAATACCTCTTGTCCACCATATTCATGCCCACCGCACTGTCTATTTATCCCTGTCCTTCCCTGCCTTGAGCTGATTCCACAGACCAACATGATGTGTGACATAGGTAATCCTCTATACCCACACATCATTGACCACTAATATGATCTACACTTTTCCTAGTTATACGCATGTCCTCCAGGAGTGCAAGACGGCAGAGATGACAATTTCATCCTTGCCGAGAACAGTATCCTGCTACAGGACCTATGGGATATGACTGCTTTGGAGACCAGGTGTTGACCAGTATTTATGGAACTGCCTGTGAGACATACTAGCCCATAATATAAATGCTGTGGATGGGAGGAGTCACATAACACTGCTATCAGTCAATGTCACGATAAGACAGGCTTCAGCAATTGGAGGAGGCCCACCCCCAAGTACAATACTGGCTGATGATGAGTCATTCTTGGCATCCTACATGAAGATGCTGAGGGAATAGGTATCATACTGAGAGGCATGAACACAGGTTCTTGGAGTGGCCAAACACCACATATCGCTCAAGCAAACTAGTCAGATTGGTGGCCATATCTCATACAATGTACTTTACCTAGAACAACTTCATAACCTCAGGAACTGTACATTGACCACAAGTATAGTTACGTGTCTGCTAGTTGTCAGCATGCATGATCCATCCTTCAGTTGCACGAGAACCACAGGACATCACTGCTTATGAGGTGGACATTGTCACGTTAATAGTGCATGTAATGTGTATTCACAGAATACATCAATTCTGTTGGGACACCAGTAGGGGCTGGGCCATGAAAACAGGCTTAGGTCAGCACCTGCACAAAATATGACAGTGATGCCTACACACCAGTAGAGTCACAGTTCCATGAGACACAAACCCTGTTTCCCTTCTGGGTAGTCCTGCTCCCATCACCTGAGGAACCACTGTGGTCTTCTCTGCACCTGCTACCCTACAAAACACATAGCATGGGTGGTTGCCATGCCTGTCAAGGGGTGGCTGTCCCGCAACTGACAGCACTTTCACTGCTACCATTGGGCCTGTGGTGGTAGACTAGCACATCACTTCTGGCATGTAGATATCCACCATACAGTGGGCTACCAGTGATTTAAAGTGGCAGCCACTGTCACAGCCTCCCTCAGATATGAGGGAAACACTAAGTAACAACCAACGGATGTGCATTGCTGTAATCCAGGAATAGTTTATTGTTATGTACACCAACCTGGAGATGACTGGCATGATGCAAGACCATCAGGAGGATGACGCCCGTCATTGTCCAAAACTGGATTCCAGATCCAGATTCCAGATCCAGAGACAATGCTATGACTGGACTTAGAAGGTCTATAATGGCACATGTGGCATCCCGGCCACCTCTACATGGATGTTAGCCAGTGCCATCAGCAGCAGCCTGTACCATAGTGCTGTCTGCGGTGGTTTCATAGGACCACCATTAAAGGGAACACAGTTGGCACACACCATAGTAGAAGTATTAACATACCCCACCCCCATGCCACAAGGTACCAGAGACTTCTGGGGTGAGGGATCCCATACAGGCCCTGTTCCACAGAATCTGTCATATCTGTATCCCATGTGCCATCTAGGCCATTTCTGTTTGCGCATCATAGTGTCTCCCCCGTGTCCCATTATCACACTACCCACATAGGGGAAGCCTAATAATAATAAAATAAATCTAAAAAATATGGATATGGGAAAGAAAGAGAGATTTGATATGGTGCAATATTTATGCAACGTTGAAAGCCAAATTAATCAATACAAAAAAGGCAGCCCCAAAGATATTTGAAGAGAAATACAGGCAAAGGCATCCAGATATGGAAAATTTCACAATAAAAATATAATATCACAAAGAGGGAATGTAGAAAAGATTAGTAAAGTAGAAGTTAAAAAATAGAAGTTATAGTTATGGAATGCCTGCGAAGTGAAGGATTTGGTGTAGAAGGTCTAAGACAGGTTATATCACAGCATGATGGAATGAGTCTCCAAAGTAAGGAGAAAACAGAAAGATCAAGAGACATCTGAAAAAGAAATATGGACATGGGAAAGAAAAAGAGATTTAATATGGTGTAATATTTATGCAAAGGAGAAAGCAAAACTAATCAATACAAAAAGAGCGGCACCAAAGGTATTTGAAGAGAAATACAGGCAAAGGAATCCGGGCATGGAAAACTTTACAATACAAAAAATAAGAAGACAAAGAGGAAAAGTAAAAAGGAATTAGTTATAGAGAAGTTAAAGAAAGAGAAACTGAGGTTATGGAGTACCTGCGAAATGAAAGATCCATTGTAGAAAGTATAACTCAGAAAGCACCAGAGTAGGATAGCGCAATGGACATCCAAATTATGGAAAAAACAGTGGAACATGAAGCAATTGGTCAGTTGCCATGTGAAGGTATTTTGGAGTCTTCCACAGGAAACCAGTATAAACATTTACTTGAAGCTGGACAGCAAGGGAAGGAACAGGAAACTGTGGCAACTGTGATGCAGTCAGTGTTGAAGAGTGATAGGCCAGTGTGTTCGCATATGACAGAGTAACAGATGACACAGGATGAAAATGAAGAGAATGTGCCACAGGAAGATGTACAGAACTTTCTGTAGAATGCCCACAGGAAATGGAGAGCAAAAAACGTGCCCTCAGTTTAAAAGAAAATTATGTAAGAAAAAAGTTTCTTGATTTAATAGAGATAGATAGACATATTAAGATCAATGAAAGAAGTAGACTACAGAAAGTCAATAAAACCCCAAAAGTTAGTAGCTTGATAAAACGAATGAACACAATACTTGGGACTGTTCATAGAAATTCATGTGATATAACAGAAGTAAATTGAATATGCTACTGTTCAGTTAAATTAATAACAGACACAGTCTTACCACAAAAACACAGAGCAGTAAGAGAAAGGAAGGGGAGAAATGAAATGCCATCATGGAATTATCGAATAGAGAAAACTATAAAGCAATTAATACAAGAAGTGTCACTGTTAGAAGAGTATAGAAGAGAGAATAGATCAACAAAAATACTTAGAAAGATAGACGTGATAAAAGCAATGCGAAGTATTATAACATCAAGATTTATTATGCACTCTCACAAATAATAAACTAAAAATATCAGCACAAGCAGAAAAACTTAAAAGATACACGGATAATTATAAAAGAAAAGTAAAAAATAAGCAATTTATTGATGACCCAAAAAGTTTTATAGAGAATTAGGAAACAAGGTAAAAGGAATTGAAAAACCACCCAAAAAAAAAGAAAAAATGGATACATTTTGGAGAAGTATTTATGAAGATCCTGTGGAACACAACAAAGACACTAAATGGATAGAAGAAGTAAAAGAAAGAAAAATTAAGAAGTTCAAAGGTTAAAGATTTTGGGGAAAAAAGAAGTTCAAAGGTACAAGATATGAAATGGGATGAAGTAACAGTCAGAGAGATTGAAAGAAAGTTAATAAAAGCCTCTAATTGGAAAACCCCAGGACCAGATGCAGTGCCTAACTTCTGGTTAAAAGTATTAACATTTTTGCATGAAGATTTAGCCATGGGTAAGAACTATTTATGTGCACATCCCAAATAGACACCTACCTGGCTAGCAACAGAGAAAATAATGCTCCTACTTAAGAGTGAACCTGCAAGCTACCCTAAAAATTGTAGACCACTAACTTGCCTTTTGACGATGTATAAACTATACACTGGAATTGATGCTGACAGAGTTTATAGTCATTTAGAAGAAAACTCAATTATGGCAATAGATCAAAAGGGGAATAAAAGAAAGTCATATAGAACAAAGGATTATTTGTTGTTAAATAAAGTCATAGTGGAGAACTGTAAAAAAGGGGAAGAATCTAAGTATGGCATGGATTGACTACAAAAAAGCATTTGACAATATCCCACATTCATGGATAAAATAGTGCTTACAAATGTATAAGATACACACTACACTGATAAACTAAATCACAGCAACCATAAAACAGTGGCAAACCACTTTGCAGTTAAATATTAAAGGACAAATTATTATTCCAGGGATAAGAATCCAAAGGGGGGTATTCCAGGGTGACTCTCTGTTACCATTGCTGTTTTGCCTTGTCCTTAACCCATTAAGCTGTCAGTTTAATAGATTAGGTCATGGCTATAATTTGGCTGCCAGAAAGCATCAAAGTGTAAAGACTTCTCATCTTCTCTTTGTCAATGATTTAAGACTGCATAGCTTATCAGATGAGGAACTGAAAGCACAACTGCAAGTAGTCAAAACTTGTTCAGATGATTTAAGAATGTCATTTGGTCTTGATAAATGTGTAAAAGCAACCTTTAATGCAGGAAAGCTGCAACACCAAGAAAACATCAATTTGAGATAAGAATGTGAAATAAAAGAACTTGAACAAGAGGGGGTGTATAAATATTTGGGAACTGATGAAGGATCAACAATAAAACATAAACAAATGTGAATAAAACTTAGTAAAGAACATTTATAAGACAAATTAATCCTGAAAACAGAGTTGACATCTAGGAACAAAATTGAGGCTATAAACCAGTTTGCTCTTCCTGTCCTAACTTACAATTTTGGAGTGATTGACTGTCCCCAAAAGGTGTTGGGTAGATTAGACAGGAAAACAAGAAAGATGCTTCATGCTTAATAGATGATTTATAAAAATCATTGCATACCAAGATTATATATTTCCTGCTCCAAATGAGGTATGGGCCTCCTTGAAATTGTTTACATGTATAGATCTGCAATCATGGGACTGCATACATATCTGCTGACCTCACAAGACCCAAACATAGTGAAAGTTTTGAAACATGAGGAGAATAAATCTAAGATGACTTCCCTTCTTAGTCTAGCAGAAGCATATCGGTGCCAAGCAGGAATGGAAATCAAACCAGAAGTAGATAAAAATCAGGCAGCAACTTAATGTGCCAAAAAACAAAAGAAAGAATATAAGATGAAGAATCAGATGAGAAGGCAAGAAATGTGGAAAATGCATAAATATAGTTGCAAGTATAGAAAACTCCTGGAAGAACCTCATGTTGATCAGGACTGAATGCAGGAATGGTTAAGGAGAAGTGAATTCAAACCAAAAGATGAAAGGTTAATATTCACAGCCCAAGACAGTGGGCTATGTACACGCTGGTTTACAAAGTCCATTGAACATGTGGGAGAAACAGACAAATGTAGGTTTTGTAAAACAGAATTGGAAACAGTTGCACACCTTGTTGCTGGTTGTGATATACTAGTGGCAGAAAGGCTGTATACTGAAAGGTGTAATAATGTGGCAAGACTGTTGCAGTGGGGATTGTGCAAACATTATAATACTGAGGTAGCTGACAAACACTGGAAACATGAGCACAAATCATCATAGAAAATGATGAAGTCTACATCATATGGGATTGCCCATTACCAACAGACAGTTCAAAAGACAGATGTGAGAAAACCAGATATAGTGGTCCATGAAAAGAAGACACAAAAGTTGCATTGATCATTAAAAGCGGTACGCCCAGTGACTACAGTGTCTTGTGGACAGAGAGACATAAAGTAATAAAATATCAGGATTTGCAGGCAGAAATGAGAGCAATGTGGAAGAAAGATACCCAGACAATTCCAATAGTAGTAGGGGCAACAGGTATTATTATCTATTTATTATTTATTTTTATAAAAAAGAATCTGCAATCATATTTAGATATGTTACCAATACATGTAAATCCATACGAACTGCAGAAAGAGTCATTACTGGGCATATTGCAGGTGCTGCGAAGAGCACTTCTGGCTTACATCAAAGATTAAAACACTACTAGTTTCATGAACTTTAATCATACTTTGATTTTAGTATGGGGTCCATTCCCATCATGGTATTAGAAACCCAAATGTTTTGGAGAAATTAAAAAAGGGAGAAGCCCATAGTGGCTACCCCTCGCAGCTAATGGAATCATGGTGACAGTGATGACCTCCTCTCCATGACCTACATCTCTACTGACTAGTAGCCTCCAACTCCCTGCTTGTGTAGATGGCCATGTGACTATATTTAACAAGGCACCTGTGCAAATAATAATGGCTGTGGCCCTTACTACCCTCCATTCTTTTAAGAATGGATAAAAATTATCAATGTCCATGTAGTAAGTCAAGGTGGATGAAGAAGGGACCTGGTTGGCTTTCTCCCTTGCTTCTTGAATTAGGAAATTGAGAGTGACAGATCAGGGAACAGACTTTTTTTTTCTTCACTGCATGCCAGATTAGCTAGCTAAATTAGTGTGGGGGGTTGGCATAATAGTTAAGGTGCTTACCTTACAGACACAAGGTCTAGGGTTTGTTTCTCACATGGGGTAATTGGCTAGGCTTAAAATCACCCACAAAGGCAGTTAGCCTAGCACTAATCTACGAAGCTATGGAGCTCAAAAAAAAAAAAATTGCTGCATTTCAGTCCATTTGGGGAAGGCTTACTAAACACTGAAACCAAAAAGTTATTTGAGAACCAATTAGGCATTGTTAGCAGGCCCCAGGAAAGAAATTAACAAGCCAGAGCCATTCTGATTATAAGTCAAAATTATCAACTGCTGATTTATTACTGTAAGCAGTTTTTCCTGCTAAGTGTTTTGTGTGTGTGTGTGTGTGTGTGTGTGTGTGTGTGTGTGTGTGTGTGTATGTTTGTATATATGGGCAGTTAGTTATTTGATTTGAAAGCTCAAGTTATTACATGATTTAAATTATTGAGAGCTCCATGCAGTTCTTGTTGTTGAGTTATCTATTTCCACTAAATTTTCCACAGGACCAAATCTGAATTAAATTAGTAACTTAATGATTTACCTACTCCTTGCTGTCAAGGAATCCATCTAGCATGTGTGTTTGTGTTGGGGAAATGTTTATTCTAAATATTTCACAAGTCAGGATATGAATTTTATTATTTATAGGATCATAGCAAGTTACCAGGCTACTGGCCCTGAGGCCCTTATAAGCCTAGCCAATAAATTAGCATATGATCTTACAAGTCAGCACCAGATGCCCCTGTTCAGCAGGGACACAGGTGGAATTCCAGGGGTGTATTTTTCGTTTCCCATCCAGTCATCCAGGTTCCTCTTAAAGAGGGATAAAGAAGTACTCTGCTTGATTTGGAGAGGGAGTCTATTCCACAGATGGGGAAGTCTCTGGGAGACAAATCTGTCCCACCAACAAGTCCTATTGATGTCTCAGACCAAGTTGATATTTTGCATGAGGGTCACATGAGTGGAGTTTGGCTTGCAGATATGCAGCAATTTCATCAATGTGGGGTCACAGATTGCTCTGTATGCCAGACATAGATCACTTCTGAAGAGTTTGTATGAGACAGAGTAGAGGGACAGGGCTTTTAGCCTATCCGTGTAGGATAGATTTTTGAAGCCCTGGATTCTCCTGGTCTGGAACTTCTGTGATCCCTCAAGCTGCTGCATGTACTTCACGAGGAAAGGGGTGTTGTAGTCATTGATGGGCCTGATAAGGTAGGAATACAGGGAAGTTATGACTTCCTTGATTCTGGAAGAATTACCTTTACTAATGAAGTGAGCTATGTAGAAAGCTGTCTGTACAATGGAGACAACACGGTGGTCAAAAGTTAGATTGCTGTCAACTTGGGTCCCCAGGTCCCTTACAACTGCTTGCATAATTAGGACATTGTTATTAATGTGATAATTTGTGGAGATATCAGTCTCCCCAAAAGGGATGATGATGATGCATTTTTTGGCATTTAGTTTGAGGCCGTGTTTATGGCACAAGTCATTTGTCTGGGTGAGACCCTTTTGTAGTATGTCTACATCACTAGGGGAGTTGATGACAGTGCCCCAGCTTGCAGTCATCTGCAAACTTGGTCAGCCATTGACCTCTGGTTTTGGCTTGTACCTCAGCGAAGTATATCCCAAACAGCAGGGAACCCAAGACCGACCCCTGGGGTACACCACTCATTACGGGTCTACTACTGGAGGTAGCTTCCCCTATTTTGACTGAGTGAGTTTTATCAGTGAGCCATTTAGCTACCCATCTGGTCACATACAGATTTATGCCAAGCTAGGATAGTATCTATTATGCCCAAGTGAGGAATAGTATCCAAGGCCTTAGCCAGGTCAAGGTAGGCAGCTTGCACCATCTTCCATGGCTTTGGTGACTGACTCAGAGAAGTCTACCAAATATAACAGGCATGATCTCCCCTTCACAAAACCAACCTGTGTGGGATTAAGCATTTGGTGGTTGCTGATGTCCTTGTTAATGTGGTCCATGATAATGCATTCCATGGCCTTGCAGTCATGCTAGTTAGGCTGATGGGTCTATGATTTCCTGGATCGGTGGATGCTCCACCGATGTGCAGAGGGATGATGATGGCCATCCTCCACTCGGCTGGAATGAAACTGGTACTCAGGCTTAGGTTGAATAGGGTGCCTAATGATACTGTGAGTTCCTGCCTGAGTTGATGCAGGATGCAGCCTGGGGTGCTATCGGGTTCCATGGAAGCTGTGTTTTTAGCCTTTGAGAGGGCAGTAATGACTTATTCCCTAGAGATAAGAGGTGGGCAGCAGGTGCTGGGGATTTCCTGGATTACTGATGGGGGGACAGAGGGGTGACATTTCCACTGAACCTGTCTGCCAGCAGATTGGCTGTATCCACGGCATTTGTGTATGTGGTGTCCTTGACTATCAGTTCTGAGCAGATTTGGGTGTTTCCTCTTAGATTGTGGACATATGTGAAGAAGGCCTTATGATTGTCTTTAGTAGATGTGGCCAATTTGGACTCTAACTTAGCTTTGGAGGACTTCACAATTTATTTGCCTGTTTAGACCAAGGAGAGATTGCTTCCAATTTGGTACCTATTCCTGCTTTGTCCTGGACAGCAATTTTTTTCCTTTTGTTGTAGAGTTAATTTATAGCTGATGTTCACCAGACAGGTTTACTCTTCCTTGAGGAGGAGGATTTTGTCCTGTCAGGTATTGTTGAATCCATGCATTTATATAGATGGTCGTATAATACTTTGGTGTAGGTTTGGACTTTAGTGCCAATTCCTACTGTTGGGGAGGGGGCTGTGAAGCTGTTTAGACCTTCCTTCAGGAGGTTGCAATCAGCTTTGGAGAAGTTTTTTTTGTTTGACCCTAACTGGGGAGGAAGGGGGTCAGGGGAGATGCTGACTTTGAAGGTGACCGCTTTATGGTCTGATCTTACCAGGGATGATGACACTGTGTGGATGCTGCAGTGATTTTCTGTGTTGGTTAGTACCAAATCCAAGATGTTGTCACCTCTTGTGGGGGTGTCAGCCAACTGGTCCAAGGCATTGACATTGACAAAGTCAAGGAATCTTTGAGCATTTGTGTTCTGGCTCAAGTAGTTTTCCAGTCAATGGTTGGGTAGTTAAAATCACCAAGGATCAGGGTATAGGGTTGAATATTAATAGATTCAAGGAGGTCCAGATAGGTGGCGTGGGCACCCTGAGTCAACACTTGGAGCCTGTAGCTAACTATGATTTGAATAGGAGTCTGCACCTGGAGTCATACTGTTTGACCAGTCTGGAGGTGTGCATATCTTTAATATATATTGAAACACCACCTCCTTTACCTTTGCTGCCCTCAATTTGGGGTCTGTATGTATGATAGGATGAGTAACCAGGTAAGGCTGGGTTGCTCTACACAGCTTTGAACCAGATTTCTGTGACTGCGCAAATGTTAGCATCTTCCAGGGTTAACAATGCTTGCAATGAGTGCAGTTTCATGTTGAGATTCCTAGCATTCAGCAGCATGACCTTTAAATTATGCTTAGATGAGATTCTCATGTTGGTAGCTTTGACCTCAAGACATTGCCTAAAAAAGGCACTATGGTGGAGGCAAGAGCCTTTGCGAAGAGCCTGAAGCCCAAGGGAGACAGATGCAGGCCATCTCTGGCAAAACATCGAGTTCTGTCAGTCATGTCTTCCCAAGCCGACATGTACTGGATCCCCTTAGAATGACAGCAGAAACTAAGCCAATTGTTAAAGTCAATCATTTTTTGTTTGTATTGAGACATCATTATGGGTGACGGTAGAATGCTGCGTAAGGCTAGTGACATACCTGCCTGGAACACATATTCAGTGAGCTAGATCATGTCTCTCTTCATATAGTCCAGAAAAGTACATCTCAAGTCATTCACGCCAACATGTACTATGACAGAGTCATAGCAGTACTTGTTGTGGGACTTGAGTGCATGGGTGATGTGGCAGGTTCTGGCACCTGACAAACAACCTACTGTGATTTTCCCCTTATCCAGCCTGGTAAGGGACACATCTGTGTGTCTCACAACGGAGTCTCCTATGATGTGAGACATGTGCGGACTATGTGCTGTGTGTCGTGTGGTAGGCTGTGAAGTTTGTGTGTGTTTTTGTCTTGGAGGTCTCTTTTGTTTAGGTATGTTTTTGTCAAGAATATCCACATATATGGGTGTGTGTTGTGTTGGTATGGGTGATGTCTGAGGTGTGGCGTTTGTGCAGACAACCTTATCGGTGTGACGTATACTGGCTTATGAGGGAGACAGCATAGACTCCAGGTTTTTAATTTAATTGCATCTCTCACAAATTTTGTTCCTAGGTGGTAGTAAGAGAGGGTTGTCCGTGTACATAAGACAGTTGCTACACTGTCATAGGATGCCCATATCAACCAGATTGGCAGCAGAAACTGTAGGAAACTATCCTTCCATATTTGTTAGAATTGGTGTGGGGGATGAGCTAAAGGGGTGAAGGTGGAAAGATGTGAGATTGGTACTAGTAGCTAGTATTTGTATAATTAATGCTCTACTTGTCCTTTGTTTTTGAGGAGTTCAGTACTTTACATAGCTTTTTATTGTGACATATAAGTCTGTGTGCCTGTATGGGAAGGGGAGAGATGTTTGCTTTGAATGTTCCACAAGTTAGAACAGTAATTAACTTACTGATTTAATGCTTGTTGTAGTATTTGTTGACTTACAGTCACTTGGATCACCCAAGCTGATGTCACAGTAGTTCAAACATAACAGCTTGTGTTTTCAGATGCATGTTTCACTTTTGCTAGGGACACGGATGAACAATATTTGACTGTTCATATGTGGCTACTCTTAACAGGTTGAGCCCCCATCTTTTCTGGAAAAAAGTGAGTCAGGCTTTACACTGCCTATGATAGAGTGCTGTTTCTCTTAAAGTACAAACAACCTTGGAGTAAGGAACAGTAACATTTGGGGATTGGAGGCTTTGCCCAATATGCTGGGTGAAAGGGGTATGCCCCTGGAAATTTTATTATTTTATTATTGCATTTGCTTGTAATAACTATGAGTTTAAGTACTTGTAAAATGAATTTCTGAGTGCTCAGGCTCATACAATATAAGCTAATACCGAAGAGATTTTGTATTCTGAGGTCTTGTATTTTAAGATATATTGGAACCATATTTAATGCTACAACACCTATTGGTGTTGGGAGGGGTTGTTTGCTTAGTCTGAATATTCCAATGGGGTTAGAATATGAATTAAATTACTAAATTAATTCTTAATGCATTAATTGTTATAGAGGCGTTAGTGCTGGGTGATGTTTGTTTATCTACATGTTCCACGAGTCAGAACGTGAAATAAATTAATTTAATGCTTTATGTGGTGGTGGCACAGTGGCGCAGCGTGTTGTACTGTCACCTCACAGTGAGGGGATCTCCTGTTCAGTTTCTTAGGCGAGGTGCCATCTCTGCAGAGTTTGCATGTCTTTGTTGTGTTTACATGGAATTTCTCCAAGCATGCAGGTAGATGAATTAACATCTTTAAATTTACTGCCTGCAGGTGTGTGTATCTGTGCGTATGCATGATGCATATGTTATGCGGAAGAAAGGCCTGGCAATATGCCTCTGTTCTCTATTTGCCTAGTAAATTCTGTGTATGGTGTTGGCTGTTCATGTGGTTGCTATAGGTGTCAGATGTGATTCAACAGCATTGAACGGATGAATACTTTATGCAGCCTTTGTGTTCAGCCCTTTGCACTATCTTTACAAGTAATACTGTAGAAGCTCTGGAAGAAAAGTAAATAATTTTACTGATAAACACATGTAATCAAGGAAATACATAAGAATGTACAGAAAAGATTATGAGATTTGCCAAGTTTGTGGTAATTCTCTGAACCACTGCAGCCTAAACTTAGTGCAGAATAAAAGTAAATACAAAATAATATACTTGGGAACCTCTTAACCATGCGGAAAAAGTATACATCTGAAGGGAAATACTTGTGGCAACATTCAAGCAGTCAGGGAAGCTAGTGCAGTGAAGATGTGGGTGCAATCATCTAAGCTGGTGGCAGCAGTCCTTAACTGCACATATGGAGGAGCATATTAGACGATCTAAAGTTAAACAGGGAATCTGACAAAATAGCAAGCAAGAGTAGCAGCATACTGGGAGTCTTAAGAAGAGACATCGCCATCGCCATCAGGAAACAAGACATTATTATCCTTTAAAGATGGTCAACAATTCCCCAGCTAATGTATTTTATGCAGTTCTTGACACCTTATCTTTACAAAAACATAGGCAGGGTAGAAAATGTTGGTAAAGTGCATGAAGATGGTGCCTATGCTGGTGTCATACAGGGATAAAGTCCTGACTATGGTCCAGTGGACCTGACTTATATTAGAGCTACAGGTGCTTGATGGTTCCAAAATGGAGGATGGGTATGGCCTTCTGGGGTGGGGGCAGAGGGGTATGGATATTGGTCCTGGCTGGCTCGCGTCATTGCTGTGCTAACACAGCTTACACTGAATAGGGTATGCCAGGATAGTGGAAGCTGGTACAAGGAGGATTTGTGTGTAATCCAAGCTAGTGACAGGAGTCCTTATCAACACATATGGAGGAGAACACATGCTCAGAATAAAAGGCATAGGAAGTTGTTCTGGTGATGCAAGAACTCACGTTATCACCAGAGGATGGGGATTAGACCATCCACAATAAATCTCCTTCATAGTCAAGATGTTTATAGGATGGTCCCCTGCACAGTTCTTTCCTCAGTGGTTTGGGGAATTTTCCACCACTAGAAAATGAATGGACATCCAGTTGGGGGAGGCTTGATGGTTGGCAGGCAAAGGAGAGGAAAAAGACTAAAATACATGGGGCATGGTCTTCATCAGAAGCTATACAAGGGGAGATGAGAAGGACTAAATATGTATAGTCTTGAAGAAAGGAGGCAGAGGGAGGATTTGTTAGAAACAATAAAAAATATCATATAAATCCAGATAGTCCAAGTGAGTACAATTAAAGAAAGATGATGATTGACAGCAGGAGATGAATGATAACATTTGAAGAAAGACGTCTGATAGCTCAGAAGAGATGGGAGGAAATATTCTTCACAGAAAGAATGGTGGATGTCTAGAACAGCCTTCCTGAAAGAGTTGTGTGGTCAGAAATAGTATGCATAGGAGAGACATACAGAAGTTCTTTCCAGAAGTAAAAAAAAAAAGTAGTTGGTGAATATGGTCTGTATTGTATCCATTAGGAAGGAAAATGGACAAACTATAAGGATCAAGTGACAAGTCTACCATGAAAATCCATGTAAGGAAGACATAGAGAGTTTTCTGCTTAGTGTTGATGTCTCTGTTGGGAATGGACTCAGGAATACATTCCATTTCCTTCATTAGCAGGAATAGTGAGCCATGAGCCAGATATGGTTACTAATACACCTAAAACACATTGCCAAGGTATTTAAGAACTTTTCATCATTACTTACTACCTTTATTATAACAGTCATGTTCTAATAGAAATGAGATGTTTTTGGTGCCAGGCATTGTCATTCATTCATCAGTTGCAGCGCGGCAGAAACCAGCTTAGGATGGGGTTATCAGAGGGCCAGATATTCCATTAGCTTTAACTGGAACTTATCTTGAAATCACAAAGCCTTTTCAGTGCTTCAGAATAGGTTGTTGAATCTAGGTTGCAGGAAAACACTTCCCAGTGAATCTCTTTATCTTTCCCTGGGAATCCTTTCCAGTGGAGGAAAGTGGTAAACAAGGGTCCTGATCTCATTGCTTAATAGCACCTCTACTATAAATGTCACTTAATTTTGGAAAAGGAGAACAAAAGAAAGCCCTTAATGATCTGAAAACAAAATGCCTGCAACAGGATTACTGCAGACCTGTATGTTGATGGCTGATCCCTTGTAGATGGCTACCATCGAAGTCTTTTGCAGTGAGAACCATATGTTGATAGAGATGGTGAAACAAGCAATAATACCTGAGAAGGTGAGCATTGTTAGGAAAACAATGGACCATCCAGGGGTGTTCTGTGACCCGGTGCCACAAGTGTACTTCTTATTGTTCAGAGTATGCATGCTGATGGTAAACCTCTTGCTCTATTTATTAATTTAGTGAATTATGGTAATATTTCAAATTTGCCCTTGATTTTACATATTTTTCCCTTCTACTTTAAAAAAATTATTGATCAAAGATGAGAGGAATGCATGGAGTCTGTCTATCTCTCTCTCACACACACACACACACACACATCCATGTATGGTATGCTACTTTTTTTCTGTTTATTTACCTTTTTTATTTTATGCTCACTAAGCAGCAAAGAAGTGCTTAACAAGCGTAAAAAAGAAGGCGGCAGTTTTTTCCAAGAAGGAGCAAAGCTGTGTTTAGCGTTTAGCATTAACAAAAAATGGTGGCAGTTTTTTTCAGTCCAAGTTACATGGCAGCTTAATAAATCTGCAGTGAAGAGGCAGACTTATTATTTTTTTCAACTAGGCCATTAATACCCCGTCAGAGGGTGTCTGTACTCCAATATGGTATCGATATATGGTTTGCCCATTATCTAAATAGCCTTAGTGGATAACCCAAAGGAGAAAGCCAAGTGATCTTTGTTGGAGCTTGTGAAAGCTAGATAATGGAACAGGAGGGCTAAGAACCTCTTAAGGGGGCATATGTAGTAAACCTGTGCTAGCCTTTCCCACATGTGTGTGTGTGTGTGTGTGTGTGTGTGTGTGTGTGTGTGTGTGTGTGTGTGTGTGTGTGTGTGTGTGTGTGTGTGTGTGTGTGTGTGTGTGTGTGTGTGTGTGTGTGTGTGTGTGTGTGTGTGTGTGTGTGTGTGTGTGTGTGTGCGTGCTACTTGTGCAGGGACACGAAGCACTGGTTGGACAGAGAGAGTGCTGGACAACTTGGCTTTGACAATCAGCTGACATCTCAACTCTACAGCTGTGCCAGTGAGGAGTCTTACTGGGGATCTAGAGATAGAGGGAGAAACCAGCCCCAAACTGACTGTGGTCTCTGTGTGCTCTTAAGGGAAATTCTGCTTGATTGTGTTTGATGCAGAGAGCTGCATCTGGATATACTGTGTGTGTACCTGTTGTCCTCCCAGTGAATGTACCCCATTGTTGTCAGTGATGAGGATTGAGGCTCCTTGATTACTGGCCCAGAAGTGGTGAGATGTCACATATTGGTTGGCAGTGGTGGGATATCCACATCACATATTGGTTGGCAGTGTTGAGATATCCATGTCACATATTGCTTGGCAGTGGTTGGGATTGCCACGTCACATATTGGGATTCAGTGGTGTAAATATTGAACTCCTGTAGCCTGTAAACAGTGGTCACTAAAGAAGGTTTGTACTCTCAAGCAGCCACATGGTAGATATTTAGACTTTCGTATCACAATAGTTTTATTTATTTTTTGTTAGCTTAGTCAGGAAGGTCAGGCAAGGATGTCAGCAGGGGATTAAGGCAAGCTGAGATGTGCCAAGCTAAAGGACTGATGCATGCCAACCTGACTAAAGGGGAAATGATTGCAGACTTCATCACAGCTGCATCACAGACCAGCAACCAGGAAGACAACCAGGCTAGCCTTGGGTATGTACAACTCTCAGAAAATGGACAGTTTAGCTTTTCCTCAGAGGACTTAAAAATCCATGTGGAGTTATAGACACTTGAAATGGAGGCCAAACGTTTGGAACTAGAATCAGCAGAGAGACTGCAGTGTTTGGAGGCTGAATAAAAGGAGGAACAGATGGAATTAGAATGAGCAGAGAGACTGAGATGTCTGGAAGCCGAAGAAAATGAAAGGCAGAGGCAACATGATAAGGAAATGCTGACTTTTCGCCAGGGTCATGGAGGTAAAGGGGAAGGGAGTAACCATACCCCAGAAGCAATAAAGGTCAGTAAACTTCTTCCTCACTACCAAGAAGGTGATAATTTTGATAGTTTTATTCATATGTTTGAAACAGTATGTAAACAGTGTAATGTTGACCGAGGGCTCTGGGTACAGTTCCTCACCCCCTTACTCCATGGTAAAGCTGTAGCTGCTGTTTCTACATTTTTTTATACTGATTGCTTAAATTATAATACAGTTAAAATTTTTTATTGGAATGTTTTAAGTTAACACCTGAAGCTTATAGAAAAAGGTTTTGTGAGCATAGACACTGGGCAGATGAATGTGCGTGTGATTATATTGCAGAGATAAGCACTTATTTTCATAGGTGGGTGAGTGGGTGTCAGGTCTCCACTTTTGAAGGTCTGACAGACCTTTTGGTGAGGGAACAAGCCCTTAGCACTTTGCCTGAGGACATGAGAATCTGGATGGCAGATATGGAATGCAATACCACAGATGAGCAGGGGAAAACTATTTAGCAAGCAGAGCATCACTGCGCAGGAAAGGGATACCCACTGCTGCATGTAGATATAAGGGAATCCATGGTGAGCAGCCTAAACCACCCCAGAAAAGTCCACCAGCAACATGGGAGCCACTAGTTTAGGTACACAACCAGGATTAGGAATTAAATGTTTTAAATGTAACCAGTGGGGCCATGTATCATACAGATGTTCATGGAGGCAAGGTGGGGAACAAAAGGTAGGGAAGCCAGCAAGTGAGAATAACAGAATGCTAGAGTTAAGTTTTCTGGAGACAACAATGGTACCAAACCACCACAAGAGGTTATATCCTTTCTTAGTAGATGGGAAAAAGACCACTGCTAAGAGAGACACAGCCTCTACCCTAACTACTGTGAATCCTGCAATGGTTAAAGAAGAGCAATACTGGGTTGGGAAGTCTAATCCAGTCAGAGCTTCAGGAAGGACCCCATTCCAAATACCTTTGAATAGGGTTCACTTTGAATGGAAGGGTGGAAAAGGAAGCAAGCAAGTAGGTGTGTTTGAGGATATTCATGCAGATGTCCTGATAAGGAATGATTTTGATAATGCAGTACATTGCGTGTAAGCAGTGGCATGCAGTCAGGCCTAGAGACAGGCTTGTGGGTCTGGTAGCCTGGGGGGGGGGGGGGACCCAGGCAGACTGCACACTTGAAGCCAGTACTGGTGAGGTGGCTACTTCAGGCGAGGAGCTACCCTGTAGCAGTGAGACTGAAGGTGAGGCACAGCTGCAGGTGGGTACTGATGTTCCCTTGGACAGAGTTACTGCAAGGGCAGAGGTGAGTAGTAGTACCCAGGCTGACAGTGGGGGACTGCTATCAGAGGATACCAGACTTCCTGTAGAAGGGGAGCTGGGAAGGGTTACAAAGAGAGAGCTGAGACAGCCTCAGCTCTCAGACCCCACATTACAAGGCTTGAGGAAGGTAGCTAGGGAGGTGCTTGATTCTCAAGGAAAAGTGAATTCTGTATACTGGAACAAAGGGTTACTGTATAGAGAATGGAGAGGATGAGAGATGACAGCAGTTGGTAGTGCACAAAGCCTACAGTCTGGCACTTTTAGCCATAGCCC
Source organism: Protopterus annectens (assembly GCF_019279795.1). Classification (NCBI taxonomy): domain Eukaryota; kingdom Metazoa; phylum Chordata; order Ceratodontiformes; family Protopteridae; genus Protopterus; species Protopterus annectens. Next base: position 590,404,214 of record NC_056746.1, read on the forward strand.
ATAACATTCCTTTGCAGGTCATATGGGCATAAAGGGTACCAAGAGGCGTATTATACAGAACTTTTATTTGCCTGGGATTGCAAGGGATGCAACAGGATACTGCAGGACCTGTGAGCAGTGTCAACAAGTAGGCAAGGCAAGAGACAACTGGAGACAACAAGGGTAGCAAACCACCACAAGAAGTTATATCCTTTCTTAGTAGATGGGAAACAGGCCACTGCTAAGAGAGAGACACAGCCTCTAACCTAACTACTGTGAATCCTGCAATGGTTAAAGAGCAATACTGGGTTGGGAAGTCTACTCCAGTCAGAGCTTTAGGAGGGACCCCATTCCAAATACCTTTGAATAGGGTTCACTTTGACTGGAACAAAGGGTTACTGTATAGAGAATGAGAGGATGAGATACTGCAGGACCTGTGAGCAGTGCCAAAAAGTAGGCAAGGCAAGAGGCAAGGTCAAAGCTCCTTTGATGCCTTTGCCTGTGATAGAGGAGCCATTTCAAAGGATAGCTATGGATATTGTGGAGCCTCTTCAGTACTCCAAGTTTCAAAGGGAATAAGTGTATCATAGTGGTAGTAGATTAAGCTACCAGATACCCTGAGGTGATGGCGCTGTCCTCCATTGAGGCAGAGAAGGTGGTAAATGCTTTGCTAGAGATTTTAAGCAGGCTAAGTTTCCCAAGAGAAATACTGACAGAGGTGCCAATTTCATGTCAGACCTGCTAGTTTGTCTGTGGGACTACTGTGGGGTGAAGCACCTAAAGATCACCCCAACCACCCCCCAGACTAATGGTCTGGTGGAGAGGTTAAACTCTACACTAAAGACCATGCTACAGGCATTTACAAACAAGTTTAAGAGGGAGTAGGACAAATATTTTCCCCGTCTGTTTACTTACAGAGAGGTACTCCAGGAATCCATAGGCTTTTCACCCTTTAAGTTGCTGTATGGGCATCAGGTGAGGGGGAACTCTAGAGTTGATTCATGATGAGTGGGTTGGTGAGTGTGATCCCACAACATATTTTTTGTGGCGTTCTATCCTAAACCTCAGGGCAAGGCTCAGAGAACTCATGGGTTTGGCCCAGGAGAACCTGGCAGGAGCCCAGCAGCAGAAAAAGATCTGGTATGACAGGAATGTTCGAGCCAGAGACTATGCTGTGGGCCAGCAGGTTATGGTTCTCATTCCTGTCAAACACAATAAGCTGCAGGCAGCTTGGGAGGGACCATTCAAAGTGGTAAGGAAGGTCAGTGATGTTAACTTCATGGTAGAACTGCTAGGCAGGGGCACAGACTGTACCATGTTAATATAGTGAAACCTTACCATGTTAGGGAGGCCCTGGTGCTAAGTATTTGCAGTAGAAGGCAAGAGGAGTCTGAGGGGGATCTATGGCTAAAGCCAGCAAAATGTCAAGTTACTAAGGTGGAGCCCAGGGTTGCAGGCATATGATATGACAGTGCAGCACTGCAGTGGGGTTAGCAATGCTAACGCAGATGGGATTTCAAGACAGGGTATGGGGTAATGTATTCCCAGAGAGGCTCATTTCTCTCAAGCAACGTTTCTCAAGGGGCACTTGAAAAACTAGCTTGAGTCTTTGAAGGGGGGAGGTGTGACTAAAGGAGGTACGGCCAGCACAGCTAGCTGGAATTTTGTAAATAATTATATGTCATTTGTGAATATCAAACTGATTTATACAAGATGCTGGTATTACAAATGTATTAGAACTGTATGTCATGTGTATATCAAACTGATTTGTACAGACGTTTGTTTTGGAAAGGTGTTTGTAAAGTGCTTGTGTTTAAAATGTATCCACAGTGTGCCCTACTAGAGAGAACAGAAATGTACATGCAGTATTGTAACTGTTTAAAGGTATATGTTTTAACAGAGGAAACTGGAAATCAGCAAGTTAACCTCAGTCCAGCAAACTTTAAAACATATCTGAAATTAAATCACTTTATAGGCTAGGCCATAAAAAAACTATCTCACAGGTTTCAATGCAGCCAAAGACACAAAGTCTGTACTAGGAAGCTTTCTGTATTGTCTTTGGGTGAACTAATTACTACTCTGGAAGTGTGGATGTATGCAATTGTTTTATGACTTCCAGCACCTGCCACAGATTTGAGCAAAAGCCGTTATGTGGGGGGAAGTTGCAAGATGGCTGTACACTGAGTAACAGCTTTTTAGCTCTCCCAGTGTGGAAACAAAGACTCAGCAAAGAAGGCCAGTAGACTTGTGTTTATGGGTGAATTTCAGCAGCTGGATAGTAAGTACACTGCCTAGATGCCAGGAATAAAGGAATACAGAAGACCTGGAAAAAAATCAGCTACAAAAAGTGATGAAGAAACACTGACTATGGAGAGTTCTGAAGTTGTTCAGCAAAAAGTATTGCAACCTTCAGACATGACTTCCAGTAAACTAGAGGATGATATAAGACAACTGCATACTGACCTGGTTAAAATAAACAAAACACTGATAGAGTATATTAACACAAACAAAAAAAAAGCCTGGAAGAAGGTTTAAACAGATATTCAGATGAGATGATAAAGCTACAAAAATTAGAGGTCGAAATGAAGAAAAGCCTAGCTGAATATGAGACTGCTCAGGAAGAGATGTTTCAAAAAAATAATAGAATTAGAGGACAGACCACATAGGTAAAACTTGCGATTTTCAGCTATACCAGGGAAGCTGGAAGGAACAGACTGCATTAAATTTATGAAAGCACAAATAAACAACTGGACTGGTATTCCAGAGGAGGACTTATTAGCTGAATGGGCACATTGTGTGTATGCTCCAAATCTAACTATAAGAAAACAACCTAGACCTTTAATAATAAGGATGCAATCCTACCAGCAGAAATAATTGATTTTGTCAAAACTGTGTCAGAAGGACAAAATACTAAACGTAGGTGAGAGCAGAATGTTTGTGGAAAATGATTACTCATTGTACACCAGGCAAAAGAGCAGTAAATTCATCCCTCTATTCAGAGAATGTCGAGATGCAGGTGTGAGATTCAAACTGCTGTATCCAGCTGTCTTCAAGGTATTCTTCCCTGGAGGAACAAAATAATTTTTTGATGAAGTGCATGCTACAGAGGAGATACAAAAGTTTGTCCAACAAATACTGAGCTGTGAAACAGAGATTCAGGTTCTTGCACCTCAGGTAATAAAGACCACAGAGAGACTGCATCTGTGAAACTTTTTCCAGTATTTCAATGGAAAATGTTGGAGAGAAGGAAGGGAGCACGAGAGTTGACCAGAAGATTCGAGAGTACATTGGAATGAAGCAGAGACATGATTTGGGTGATGGAGAAGAACAGTAGTATAATCAGTAACTTAATGTGGTATTACAAAGCATTAATTATATCTGTGATATATGACAGGACAAGAAAATCTGGAAACATTGGACTTCCTCATATTTTGTTTGCTGAGTGGGGTACTCGAGTATATGGCCTACTTCATGTCATTAATGTACAGAAAAATGCTTTGGGGAGGGGAAGAGAGAGGAGAACGCTAACTGTAAGTAAAGAAAATACTTAGTTTTCCAAATAGTATTGTTTCTGTGTTGCATGGTTTTCTTTGCATGCTATTTTTGGGTGTAATGGGGATTGTAAACAGGTGTTGTTTTTATTTTTCTCCCCTCTTCTTTTTTCTTCTTGTGCAGTTTTGAGAAACACAGGCAATATAATGATTAACAAAAAAAAAAAGTGGGGGGAGCTTGGTTAAGGGGACATTGCAGAGCTCAAATTAATGTACTTTTTCCATTCTTGCATGGGCAAATGACTGATTAAGGACCTTTGTTTTAAAACAGAGAGCAAGGAAATGAAAAAAGAATACTGAATGTTATAACTTTTTTTTCTAGCACTTGCAAATATGTATACTATAATTTCTGCAGCTGCTCTTCATGCCACCATGGAGACAATCTGATAAAGAGAAACTGGAGACAGGCAGGTGGAAGGGGATTGGCTAAAGGAAAAGAAGTAAAACGAACGGAGAAATTGACTAGTACATTATGTTCCCTGAAAACAATCATGGGTTTTCCCAGGTGTGACAGCTTTAAAGATAATATAAAACCAGTTAGACTTGAAGTAAAGTTTTCTCAGTTTTTTTTTAAATGAAATGGGGATACTAATATAAACAGGTGGTGTTGTTTTTTCTTGTTCATCGTTCTTCTCTCTTTCTCTTTGCCAGTTTTGAGAAATGTAGGCACTGCAATGAAAAAAGAATGAGTAGGGGAGGAGATGGGGAAGAGTGGAAGGGTCTGGTTAAGAGAGTATGTCAAAAGAAAAATCAGGGTGCTTTTTCCCATGCTTGCATAGGGAAATGACTGGGTAAAAACCTTAGGTGTTATCCACTAACAAGTTTATTACAAAGCATGTTAATAAAAAAGAATACTAAATATTGTAAGGCTTTTTTTCTGACAAACAAGGTACCTTTAGCAGTTTTGTGTCTGGTTTGCATGTCACTAGAAGATAAATTGATAAAGAAAAATGGCTTGGAGAGTGTGTGCTGAAATCATTTAAGTGTTTTCTCAACTGGAAGAGTTATACAGATATAAAAAAATCAAATAGCACATACTAATAGCACAGGCTGTACCATGCATCTTACCATGACTAACCTTTCTTTTTGGTTAACTTTAGCCTGTTTGTGTAGCTATCAACTTAGAACTTGTGTTCTTATTAGGAAGCAAAAACTTCAGTATTTGAAGATGTACATAGTTTGGTGTGTTGTTGTAAAGTTCATAGGTTTTAGGAGGGTTTTTTGGGTGGGGGTTGGTTGTTCTGTTTGAGGGCTTTCAAAAAACAAAAAGTTATGTAAGATGTGACATAGGTGCAAATGGATATGACGTGAAACAACTGTATAAAAGACCAACCTGCCGAACAGTATATACATGTAACATAAAAGTTGGAACTACACATTTAGCAAAAGATGAGTTATATATAAAAGGTGGTAATAACTATATGAGAAAATTATGTTTTCTGTAGTGTCTTTCAATCTAAATGGCAGTAGTGAACTATATTAAAAAATATAGAGTGAAAATAGCTATACTAGAGGAGACACACCTGGAAAGAACTAACACGTGAATTTGATAAAGAAAGGTTTTCAGGATGGTTATTCAGCAGAATATTTGGGGCAAAGGAAAAGAGGAGTGCTTATATTTATTGAAAGAGGATCTCCAATAGTGATAGAAGAAAAAAAAGATAATAATGGAAGATACATAGTACTAAGGGGTTACTGACTAGGGAGGAGGATTACAGTGGCATGCATTTACATCCCCCCTAAAACGGCTACAATGGAGCTTAAGAAAATTCTGGGAGAAATAATCAGCTTTCATCAAGGAATATTGCTTATAGGTGGAGACTGGAATTTGGTTTGCAACAGTGATGTATCTGGGGGGCTTAGAAGGGAAAATATAACAAGGGAGGGTAGATTTTTGAAAATATTTATGAAAATGTTTGGCATGGAAGATGTGAATTCAGTACTAGAAGTTTAGAGTGAATTTACATATTACTCACTGAGATACAAAAACTGGGCTAGGCTAGATAGATTTTATATATTACAGGAACATGTGCATTTGACTGAAGGTCTAGAAACACACCCAATAACTATTTCAGATCATGCACCAATAACTAAAATAAAAACGCAAGGTAATGAAATGAAAATAAGACACTGGCACTTTCCAAAAAGAGAGGGATTTAAGGAATGGGTTATGGAATTAATTTAGGAGCTACTAGAGAAGGCAGATTTATCTTCTGAAAACATAGCTAAGGAGTGGGATAAAATTAAAATGGAATTTAAAACTAGGTTTGAAATAAAAGAAAGGGAGATATGGCTAAACAGTAACAATAATTATTTAGAGGTATTGACAAATGTTAAAATATTGTAAAATAGAGGGAATCTCTTGGAACAAGAAAAAGAGCAACTGCAGAATGCTAAACAGAAAATAAGGGATTACCTTGATAATATACATGCGTTTAGAAAGATTGCTGTTAAGCAATTGTTTTTTGATGATGATAAAAATAGAGCACAAAAACTTCTAGCACAACTCAGCAACAAAAAGTGGAAAGGGCAGTCACCAAGCTTAGGGAGCCCATAACAAGGAAGATAACAAGAGGCCCTGTAGAAGTATTAGAAATATTTTAGAAATGTTATGAAAATTTGTATAAAGCAGAGAAATATGGAAATCAAGAAAAGATACAAATGGAAATGTTTATGGAAGAATTAAATATGCCAAAGCTAGAGGCAGATGAGGCTCAGTTAGGATAGGAAGGGATGAGATAAAAATGACTATGTATAACCAATCTACAGGAAAGTCCCTAGGAATAGATGGCATTCCTGTGGAAGTTTGGAAGTCAGGAGGAGAAAAATGATAAAGATCTGGAAGGTTGTGTTTAACAGTACTTTAAGAGGAGAATCCTGGAAGAAAGCGCTGGTAATAGTAATACCTAAAGAGGGTAAAGATCCATTGGATCCAGCTGCATACATGCCCATTTCAATACTAAACTGTGATTATAAAGTGTTTATGTCTATAATGGCTAAAAGGATGGCAAAAGTGATACCAAAATTGACAGATATGGATCAGTGTGGATTTGTGGAGTGGAGGGGAGGCAAACATTTGGCAATATTAACAGAACATTGATGATCCAGAGGGAAGCAGAATGTAAGAAAGTACCACTTTTCTTGGTGGATCTTGATGCAGAGAAAGTATTTGAAAGAGTAGACTGTGATTTCATGAGCAGGGCAATGGAAGCATTTGCTTTCACTGATATAATCATAAGGTTGATTAGAAGAATTTATGAGGGATTGGAGGTGTAAATTAAAGTGGGTGGGGTCCTCTCTGATAATTTCTGCTTGAGTAGAGGAACCAGACAGGGTTGTCTGCTTTCCCCTTTGTTGTTTGCATTATATTTAGAACTGTTGGCAAAGAAAATAAGGTACTCAGAAATTCAAGGATATAATTTGTATCATAGTCAGGAAAAGCTGACTGTATTTGCAGATGGTATTATTTTATACATGACAAAACCAGAAAGGGACATTACAGTGTTGTAGAACATTTTAAGACAGTTTCAGATCTTCTTGATCTTCTTAGGATACAAAATTAATGAAGCTAAAACAAAGGCAATAGTGATTAATTATGTACCCATACATGAATTGGTCTAACAATATCTATATTATGGGGACATGATAAAATTAAATATTTAGGAGTATGGATTAGAAATAACTCTGTGGTGGCAGCTAAGGATATGTAGGATGAGACTAAACAGAAGATAATACAAAAATTGAGAAACTGGAAGTTTTGTTATATGGATACTTAGATACAAGCCATTAAAATGTTTTTAGTCCCTTTAGTCTTATACACAGGTCAGGCATATGTTTATCAACCAGAGGAAAAGTTGTAGATAGCAATTAAAAAAGAGTTGAATGATTTTATCTGGAAAGGAAAGACAGCAAGATTTAAGTGGGATAAGATGATTCTACCAATGGAACAAGGTGGACTAGGATTACCTAATTTAAGGGGGTATTTTAGAGAAACACAGTTTCTTATACATAGCACCAGCAGAAAACTATAATTCAGACTGGAAATGAATGATACTGGCATAGGGAAGAAGCTCAAGAAACAAGGAGAGATTGGGATTTTGGATGCAGACTCTTAAGGAGGACAACCAAAATCATACAGAGTACTATATTCATAAAATAGCAGGGAGTATTCTAAGAATCAAATCAGCACAAGAATAGAGAAAAGAGATTTTTGCTGATAGGATTGACTGTGGTCAAGGATACAGATAATAGGCAAGAGGGGGCTGGAATTTATTGGAGAAAACTGGCAAAGGAACCAAGGTATTGGGGGCAAATAATTATAAAGGGAAAGGTAAAAGAATGGGAAGCGGCCAAGAATTTATTTGGACTTCAGGTTAGAGATTGCCTTCCTATCAAGGACTGATATCAGAGTATAGGCAAAGAAAGAAATAGGGGAATCCTAAATGAAAGACCAGCACTGGTAGCATTTTTAGTAGACTCTAGAAAAGAAGCTGCCATTAAAAAAGGAATAATTAGTAAAGCATATAAAATATTGCATAATAGTTATAAGAACCAAACAGAGGAGCTTAGAAAGGATTGGGAAGAGACAGTGGATAAGCAATTCACAAAGAGACAATGGGGGATATATGTATATCTCCCAAATATGCAACAAAGTCTAGAAGATTTAGGATCTTTGCCTGTAAGTGTTTACATAGGTATTTTTATACCCCAAGTAGACTCCAAAGAATTTTTCCTAAGGTGGATAGCAAATGTTGGAGGTGTGACAGGCAAGAAAGAGGTAGCTGGGAACATATTTTTTGAAAGTGTGATGAGCTGGCAGACATTTGTGATTCCCTGCGGACCGCTCTGTCAGAGATGCTGGGTGGGCAGACTGGGGAGATGATTTTTTGAGTTATGCTACAGAATCAGAACTGCCTAGATATAGTAAAGTCTTGCTGAGTCTAATTATGATTGCTGCCAAAAAAGTAATTGCTAGAAAACGGAAATCAAACTGTAGACCAACTTTACCAGAAGTAGTGAATATAGTAACAGAGATAAAACAACTGGACTTGGGATCTTTAGAAAAGGGAAGGAGCAAACTACATAGGAAAAATGGGAATTGTGGGAACAATATATGTAGAGCAGGAACGAGGTTTAAGACGCAGGATTTGAATGAGCTATGTAATGCTTAACTGACAATGACTGGATGGTTTATAAGTGATGTATAATGTTTACAACTACAGTTGTTTCAATGGTGTCTGTGATGTAAACTGTAACTAAAGTGACGTCATTTTGTATGTTTTTCATTTATGTAAATGTAAGATTGCCTTTGTCATATGTGTAAATTTAATAAAGATGTTTGGGAAAAAAGTCCTTGTGTGTGTATTTTTACAGGTAGGTGCTAAGTCCTGCCAGCTTCCAGCAATGTGGGGTTTGCATTGGAACTAAGTCAGATGACAAGAAGTGATGTTATTCTGCAAGCTATCTCAGAAGTAATATTTTAGATATTATTTTCAGAAGTCTCTTAGTGAGACAGAGCATTCTGTATTATGTCTAGGGCCTGACAGCAAGGAGGAGCATTCACCACATCATCTACCTTGCTCTAAGTAAGATATTAGGGAATAGTATAATTATCTTAGATTCAGTCAGAAATATAGTGAAACTTAGTTTAGATATTGTTTTTCTTTATCTGAGTCTCTCCTTCAATGTTGTTTTAAATATTTCCTGTGTTTTGAACTCTGATGTCACTGTGAACATATACTTAATATTTTCTTATTCTTTTACTATTTATTATTATATATATTTAAACCATTTATTGTGGCTGATCATTTAGAGATATTTAAGTTTTGAGAATACTTGCATATTCATTTGGTGACAGTGTGTGGGCCACACCTAATAGCCTTGCTCTTGGTCAAACTACCATTTGTATTAATAATAATTTAATTCAGTATATTGGGTACTCTTGGAAGAGCCTTAAGATAGCTGGCAGGAGTGTCTGGTGGCACTCATAACTACCTTATAGTCTGGGCAGAAGGGAGCATAGCTAGTAAACCGGTGACAGCCTTTTGTGTGTGTGTGTATGTGTGTGTGTGTGTGTGTGTGTGTGTGTGTGTGTGTGTGTGTGTGTGTGTGTGTGTGTGTGTGTGTGTGTGTGTGTGTGTGTAAATCAAACCTCAGAGTGTGTGTGTGTGTGTGTAAATCAAACCTCAGAGTGTGTGTGTGTGTGTGTGTGTGTGTGTGTGTGTGTGTGTGTGTGTGTGTGTGTGTGTGTGTGTGTGTGTGTGTGTGTGTGTCAGCTACTTGGGCAGGGACATGGAGCACTGCTTAGACAGACAGGGCTCTGGTGGTCTTCGCTTAGACACTCAGCTGACATATCAACTCTATAGCTCTACCAGTGAGAAGTCTTACTGAGGATCTGGAGAAAGAGGGAGAAACCAGCCCCAGACTAACTGTGTTCCCTGTGTGCTCTTAAGGTAAATTGTGCTTGATTGTGTTGATGCAGAGAGCTGCATCTGGAGATACTGTGTGTGTACCTGTTATTCTCCCAGTGAACATCCCTCACTGTTGCCAGTGGTGAGGATTGAGGCTCCTTGATTAGTGGCCCAGTGATGAGGCATCACAAATACCACCATTTCTAAGGAAGACATAGAGAGTTTGTTGGTTAGGTTTGATGTCTCTGTTGGAAAGAGACTCAGGAATACACTCCATTTCCTTCATTAGAAGAAATAGTGAGCCATGAGCCAAATATGGTTACTAATACACCTAAAACACATTGCCAATGTATTTAAGAACTTTTCATCATTACTTACTACCTTTATTATAACAGTCATGTTCTAATAGAAATGAGATGCTTTTGGTGCCAGGAATTGTCATTCATTCGTTCATTCATTCATTCATTCATTCATTCATTCATCAGTTGTACTGTGGTTGAAACCAGCTTAGGTTGGGGTTATCACAGGGCCAGATATTCCATTAGCTTTGACTGGACCTTATCTTGGACATAATCATGAAATCACAAAACCTTTTCAGTGCTTCAGAATAGGTTGTTAAATCTAGGTTCCAGCAAGAGACAGTGCACTTAACCAAACACTTTCCAATGTGTGGAAATCAGAAGTCAAGATAATGAATCTCTTTATCTTTCCCTGGGAAGCCTCTCCAGTGGGGGAAAGTGGGAAACAAGGCTCCTGATCTTATTGCTTAGTAGCATCTTTGCTATAAATGCCACTTAATTTTGGAAAAGGAGAACAAAAAGAAAGCCTTTAATGATCTGAAAATATAATGCCTGTCAACAGGATTACTAGACCTGTATGTTGATGGCTGATCCCTTGTAGATGGCTACCATCAAAGTCTTTTGCAGTGAGAACCATATGTTGATATCGATGGTGAAGCAAGCAATAATACCTGAGGTTAGGATTGTTAGAAAAACAATGGACCACCCAGGGGTGTTCTGTGACCCAGTGCCACAAGTGTACTTCTTATTGTTCAGAGTATGCATGCTGATGGTAAACCTCTTGCTCTATTTATTAATTTAGTGAATTATGGTAATATTTCAAATTTGCCCTTGATTTTACATATTTTACCCTTCTACTTTAAAAAAAAATTATTGATCAAAGATGAGAGGAATGCACGGAGTCTGTCTATCTCTCTCTCTCTCTCTCTCTCTCTCACACACACACACACACACACACACACACACACACACACACACACACACACACACACACACACACACACACACACATGTACATGTATGGTATGCTACTTTTTTTCTATTTATCTTTTTTATTTTATGCTCACTAAGCAGCAAAGAAGTGCTTAACAAGCATAAAAAAGAAGGTGGCAGTTTTTCCCAAGAAAGAGAAAAGCTGTGTTTAGCGTTTAGCATTAACAAAAAATGGTGGCAGTTTTTTTCAGTCCAAGCTACATGGCAGCTTAATAAATCTGCTGTGAAGAGGCAGACTTGTTTTTTTTTTCAACTAGGCCATTAATACCCCGTCAGAGGGTGTTTGTACTCCAATATGGTATCGATATATGGTTTGCCCATTATCTAAATAGTCTTAGTGGATACCCCAAAGGAGAAAGCCAAGTGATCTTTGTTGGAGCTTGTGAAAGCTAGATAATGGAACAGGAGGGCTAAGAACCTCTTCCTGGGGAAAGTGGGGAGAGGTCCTGAAGCCTAGTGGTCTATAATGAAAAAGGAGTGGAGGAGTTACTCTTCTGGAGAAGTTTTACTTCATTTGTGTCTCCTATGGGACAGATGTTCTACACTGATAAATGGTGCTTTTTCTTTTTTTTTAACACCTTTATTGAATTATCACTTGTGACATAGGCACATTTACATTTATATAAAAGTAATTAAACTGTATTAACAAGTTAAAATTAACAAACATTATGCTTCACAAATATTGCTATATATCATAAGCAATATTACATAAATTATTCACTTCCTGCCCCCTTTTTTAAACAAGAAAGATCTTTATTAAACCATCACTTACGACATAAGCAGTCATACATTTATATAAATGAAAACAAACTACTCTAACACAATCCTAGTTGCTAGCAATTTACATCACAAACCATACTGACACACTCCGTTACAAACATTATACATCACTTATAATCTACCCATTTTCAGTCAAACCTTACATAGCTCATTTAAGTCTTGCTTTCTTTAAACCCCATTCCCCCCCTGTATGTATTGTTCCCACAATTCCCATTTTTCCTATGTAGTTTGCTGCTACCGTTTTCTAAAGATCTCAGTTCTGGTTCTTTTATCTCTTTTACTATATTCACTACTTCTAATATAGTTGGCTTAGATTTTGATTTCCATTTTCTAGTAACTGCTTTTTTGGCAGCCACTATAATTAGACACAGCAAGGTTTTATCATGTCTAGGCAATTCTGATTCTGTATCATAGCTCAGAAAAATCATCTCCCTTGTCATAGCAATCTGCCCACCCAGCATCTCCAACAGTGCATCCACAGGGAAATGCCTTAGCTATGTGAAGGTAGTCAGTATGCACCATTTTGCTCTCAGCAAGACAATGGATGAGGGCAAAAAAGTATGTACTGTTTTGTCCTCATCCATTGCCTTGATGACTTAAGGAAATCCACCAGGTTCAGTAGGCCTGACCTGCCTTTGATGAAACCAAACTGTGTTGGGTCCAATGTGTGAAGGTTCCCTATGCCATTGTTGATCATTTCCATCATAATTCTTTCCATGGCTTTTCATATGACTAGTCAGACTAATTGTTCTGTAGTTCCTGGGATCTGTTAATGGTCTGCCCTTGTGCAGAAGTTGACCATTGCGGTCTTCCATTCGCATGGCACAAAGTCCATGAACAGTGACCCCAGTATCTCTAATAGGTCATAGTTTAGGCTGTTAGGAGGCATCCTGGAATATTAGGGTCTATATTACATATCCGAACATTTAAATGTTTGAATTGCTAAAGATCAACCTTTAGCGATCGAACATTCAAATGTTCGAATATGTAAAAAAAAAATAAAAAAAAAAAAAAGAAAAGAAAAAGGAAAGGGTTTAAGCAGGGCAAGCCCCTGCACCTCCCCGCTACTTAAATATACCAACTTCGAGATCGCACTTCAGTGCACTACAGTGCAGAAATGGGAAATTTCCCATTCCCTACACTGCAGTGCGATCTTGGAGTTGGTATATTTAAGTAGCGGGGAGTGGGGGGGTGCATGGGGGCTTGCCCCCCTGCTTACACCCTTTAGTTTTTTTTTTTTTATTCATATTCGAACATTTAAATGTTCGATTGCTAAAGGTCGATCTTTTGCGATTCAAACATTTAAGCGTTCAGATATGTAATATAGACCCGAATATTATTGGGTCCCCATCTAAGCTGTATTTTTGACCTTAGAGAGTGCATCTAAGACTTGCTCCCTACTAATAGTTGGAAGGGTTATGTCAGATGGTATTTTCGGGGGGGGGCATGGCTGGGGTTGAATGGGGGTAAAGTTGCAGATGAATTTATGAGACATAAGATTTTCTGTATCTCTCATTTCTGTGAACATGGCTCCATTTACCAACAGTTTGAGGTTTTAAACATAGCTAAAGAAGGCTTTATGGTTGTCCTTGACCTGGGATGCTATCTTTACCTCAAAGTTTGCTTTGTTGTGCTTAATTAGCCCTCTTAGTTGTCTATTCAGTTTGATGAGAGTTTCTATCATTTTTGGTGTTATACTTTCTTAATTTTAGCTATGATTTTTTTTCTTTCGTTTGTACAACTTGTTTAATTTTGGATTCCACCATGTGGTTTATTTTCTGAGTTAGTTTTGGGCTCTCGTGACAGACTGATAAGGCTGTTGCATTATTTTTTTGCAGTGTAGTAACTCATATACACTTGTAAGGGGGGAGGGTGTCAGACGCAGATGTCAGTCTTGGTAAGCTTATCAGTGTATGCATCCCATTCTTATGAAATACAGATGGCAAGCGACAACAGTCATTTCTGACCATGAAGACCTTACATCATTGCACACTAGGGCACGGAAATGGGTAGACTACATAAATAAAAATACAGCTGCGAGCATGTGCTGCACTGGAATGCCTCAGGGCTTTTTTTTTGGGGGGGGGGGTCAGGATTGATTCCTGGCATCAGAGATTGAGAGGTACCAGTGGCAGCTGATAGTCTGCTCAACAGTAGCCATAAAACACAATAACATTAAAGGAAATCTAAAAACAGTCCCTATAGTTATGGCTCCTCAAAGAGAGTTGGTCCATGTCATGTAACAAAGCCCAGTAATGGAGATGTCAGTCTGGTTTATGGTACAAGTCACATATACAGAAGAATATCTAATGTTGAGCAGTTAATGTGAGAAAGGAAGAGAAAAGGTTAGAGGTATTCTCGGAATGAATTACCATTAGAAAACTAAAATGTATTTTATATTCATGCACCCAGGTGAGTTTGTGCCTGTTGTAGTGTGTGGCTTTGGAGACCCCACCTTTTCAGACATTTAACAGAAAGGAGGATATGCAAAATAGAGCAACGAAAATATTATAAAGGCTGCATCACAGTACATATAAAGAGATGGTAAAGTGACTTAATATGTGTGTTCCTGAGGAGAGAGATGAAAATGCTAGACATACTTTATCTTCTTTTAAGACAAATCTTTAAACTTTAATTCTCCTGTGACAAATATTTTATATTATGTCTCTTCCAAGATATCATTAGATGCCTTTTTAATACATAGTCCCCCGGATTCATGAATCCTCCGTGTAAGACTAAATAAGTCTTACTCGGACGCTGCAGTTGAACGCTATGACATCAGCGTGCCATGAATATTCATGAGGGCACGCTGACTCAATCCCAAGTCTAACACGGACAGTGCAGGCAAGCAGGGGGCGTGTCCGACTGCTAAGCAGTGCAAAGGTCCACACCCCTGCAAGTGTGTGAAATGCAAAATGTCAACACACAAGAGCGAGTCTGCTCAAATGTCCATGTACCCAGCACCACACTCCCTAACATTGTAAACCCCCAGCACAGTCATAAAAAGTAAAACATTATTTTTTTTTCTAATTCCTGATATAGCTGCACGTATTTGCGAGTGTGTGCGCGGGTGTGCCCATTGCTTAGCTGCAGTTAGCAATCTCAACATGGAAGAGCATAATAAGGAATGTTTATGCAAATTAAATAGTAATAGCGTAGTGGTAGAGCGTACGCACAAAGAGGAGGCATTAACAGTTTGAGTCCCACCACTCCCCTTCCTATTTTATGTTCAAAACTAGTATATGAAATAATTCCTGACATATATGATTAAACTTTTACTAAAAAGCATTGAAATGGCCTATGTATCAGTGAACAAAATGTATATTTATAAAGGAGCCTGACATATAATTGCCCGCAGTTAAGCAACGCTTTACCCAGCGCAATATAGTTGCCCATAGCTAAATCACACTTTACCCAGCGCAATGTAGTTGCTTATAGCTAAATCGCGCTTTACCCAGCGCAATCTAGTTGCCCATAGCTACATAGTGCTTTACCCAACACAATCGGTTTGCGCTGAGGTGCGCGCCGTGCCAACCAGTGCACCGTCGGGCAACATGGAGCAACTTATAGCAAAGTTTCTTAAACACAGCCACGCCCCCTAACCTGTCTGGACAGTAGTAAAATAAAAAGCAATGATAAGATTTGAACCCAGGACACTGTGCACCATAATCAAAGTACTGAACCACTAAGCCACAACAGCTTAGGATAAACATCCACTGTTAACATATATATAGTAATAAATGTTAGATTAACCATTGCTAAGCAGGTCTGCAGTCATCCGAGAATATTCAAAAATGGCCAATCACAGAAAAGTGCGGGAAATGCGGCATATTTAAGCTGCATAGGCGGGAATACTCGCCATAACTGATTGTAGCTCTCATCTGCAGTTAGAATGTCTGGTGCTGGAGAGGGTACACGCTTTAGAGCGCAATGCTGGGGCATCGAGGAGTCAAGATACATGGTTTGGCTCCTAGTCCATTGGTATGAGACTCGACTCCTGCAGGGCCAGTTCCAAGGAATGGAGTATAAGGCAGAAGCTTGGAACCGGTTGGCTCATGAACTCACCAGTGCCATAGGTGTCCCTCGGACTGGTGAGCAGGTCCATCACCACCATGAAGACCTGAAGAGACGGAAGCAGAACTTTCTGAACCAGTGGATCCAGGAGGCCGGTCATATGCATGATGCCCCACTACTAAGTAGGTAGCCATGGAATGCAGTATGTAAGACAAGCTAATATAGTCTAAATAATGGATAGGCATGTCTCAATATCCCTTAATTTACTCCACAGCTGCAGGTGTTTGTGCTATGAATCAGCAAGCCTATGCAGATAGGCTGCTAAGGCTGCGCCACCAGGCAGGTTAGTAAATATTCTGCATGTATTGCTACATGATATATGTGAGTGAGCATGACAAAAGTGTTTTAGCCCAATAATACAGCAATAAAATGTCCTGAATAAATCCTCTGCATGTACTGTTATATAACAAATGTCAGTGAGCCAGAAATAGAGTGTGCTAACCCAGCAAACAAGGTAAAATAAGTCTGGAATACTATCTCTGCATGTACTGTCATAACATATAAGTGAGCAGGCCTGAAAAAGAGTGTTGTAACCTATTAAGAAAGGTATAATATGTCCTGAGTATGTCTTTCGTATGCACTGTAATATCAAGTAAAGGAGAGAGCCTGTAGAAAAGAGTGTTTAATGTAATTAATAAAAGTATAAAACTTGGAGTGCGTCTGTGTCACTTACTCTGAAATGTTGTACCCTTGCAATAAATAAATAGTACTGCTGTATTAGGTGCTGTCAACCCACAGTTGTGCAGTCCCATAAGAAGTGGATGAAGGAAGTGGCAGTAGCTGTGAAGCATAAAACATTTATTCCCTGAATAAATCCTCTGCATGTACTGTTACATATCATAAGTCAGAGAGCCAGGAATAGAGTGTAGTAACCCAGGAATAAAGCAAAAACATGTCTGGAATACTATCTCTGCATGCACTGTCATAGAAAATAAGTGAGTGAGCCTGAAAAACAGTCTTGTAACCTATCAATAAAGGTATAATATGTCCTGAATAGGTCTACTGTATGCAATGTAATATCAAATAAAGGAGAGAACCTGTAGAAAAGAGTTTTAATGTAAATAAGAAAGGTATAATACTTGCAGTGTGTATGTGCCAGTTACTCAGAAATGTTGTACCCTTGCAGTGAAGAAATGTTACTGTTGTATTAAGTGCTGACAACCCCCAGTAGTGCAGTCTCATATAAAGTGGATGAAGGAAGTGCCAGTAGCTGTGAAGCATGTAACAGTTCTCAACAGTTGTTAAATGGCTGACATGCATAGGTAAATCTGGCACACAAGTAGCCTGTTAAGGTGTTCCCCAGAAATGTTAGTGTGCTACCTGAAAAGTAGGGTTGTGTAGAAAATCAAGTGAAAAAGTCACGTGAACACATCCAGATGTGCAGATACATAAACATGTAAATAAAATACAAGTATGTAGCAGTAACATCTGCATCTTGGACAGTTACTATGTCAGATATAGGTCAGGTATATAATGAAGTAGCCAAACCCATAATGCAATCAAATGCATGTTGCCTAGTGTAATAATACATGTAGGGGATATACACCTGCAGTCAATAGGAATGTAGTGTACAGTTAAAGTACTAATAAGATGTTAATGGGGGTTTCTTTTTACACCCTACTCCATGTGCATAAACAATGTAATTCCACACCTCAATGGGTATGTCTAATCTCATAACATTTGTTGGGACATATGTCCTATTGTTATATAAAATCTGCATTTACTTTGATGCATGTCCCCTGTTAAAACACCACAATCTTGGTGGCCTACTGCCACCAATCATCCCTGCATGCTGTTGTAATGTCCACTGTCGTTCAATACATGCATGTGTTATGCTTGCTTTTCAACTGTTGTAACACTGGTGTGTTGGGTTAATGGGAATATTACTGCATGCTGTTACAACTAACTTGGAATGCTGTTGTCTATGTTGTAATTAAACACACCTAATCACAGAACGTATGGGAATACCGGTCCCAGCGGACCCACCTGTCCCTCCTCAGCTGGCAGTTGCACCTGGCACCAGCAGGTCTGGTGCCCAGCCCAGGCTACCCTCCTCTGTTGGTCCTGTGCCACCTTCAGGTGGAAGCGCTGCAGGGGATGGGGCTCGCCCCCTGCAAGCGTGGGCGGAGAAGGGCCTCCTGTCACCCTCCGAAGGGTCTGGGTTGTGGTCCGTAGGGAGAGCCAGCGTTTAGCCGCTGATCCCCTATGCCAGCTCGAGGTGAGAGTGGCGTGACTCGCGGGTGAGCCTGCCCCTCCTACGCAGCCCCCAGCATAGCGACCCTTGGGTCTGTGAAGGTCCAGTGGTGACTGCCCATGGGTGGGGATCTCAGTCCCACTGTTACCATCTGTGGGCTCATGGGCTTGCGATTTCCAAACATCCATCCCCGTCAATTGTGTTCACCAACCCCATGTGTCATACTCCTCCCCTGTATGCGTCTTGTTTGTCTTGTCTGTTTACCTACCCAACCTACCTCCCCAAATATACCTACTTCCTCTACCTCACTTTCCACTCTCCCCTGAAAAAAAAAAGGGGGGGCAATCTGTACCCGCAAAAAAATTACGCCCCATACATAGCTGCCCATTTCGCACACATCTGCTGGACATGTAAACTGATAATTATAATTGGCAGTACAACATACTTTGTTGTCCTCACCCCTCTCGCAGGGGTGGAAGGTTTCACATTTCACTCCAAATTTGCTACATATGCACAGCTGTTGCTGTTAAAGAAATGGGCAGCTATGGACCTTCCCTACACACTTCCTGCACATTCCAAGCGTGTGTACCTACTGTCTTTCCCTCTTTGTGACCCCTTTCTCACCATTTTCCTATCTCCCCATTTTCTTTTCTTTCAAAGAAATTAGCGCGGGGATCTTTACCAGCAATTGTTGTGGGATTGCATTACATGAGTGTGATGTGAGAAGCAGCCAGTCAAGCAGAAAATGTTACAGAGGCACTTTACAACCCCCACACAGTATCATAGCAGGACAAACACTGGCATATCTGAGTGGGGCAGAGGCCATACCTCCTAACTCAGTCAACTTTCCAGGGATGTCCCTGATTGTGAAACATATTTTAGCTGTGTCCCTCAGAATCCCACAGAAAAGTACTGATGTCAGTCAGAATGGCGGGCTATTACACAATGAATACTGACAAGAATTACAGTAGACACTGCTTGTATGTCATGAAAGGAGTACTAATCCATATGCACTGCTTCACTGAAGTATACACCTACTGTCCCTATTATGTGTAAGGTGTACCTCACTTTCAACTACCTATCTCTGACTCCATGCAAAGACATATCTGAGTGTTCCATAGGCCCGGCAGACGCACAAACACACAGGCATATAGGCTATACTGCTGTTACACACTCTGCAAATAGCTTTGTTAGGACCTCCCCAAGCATACCCTTATGTAGGAGTATAACACAGAAATACCAATGGATGTAGCCATGTACTGGTAGCAGCTGACTGTAACAATGCCATTGTAACAGTGCTGAAAACACCTGTGAGTTGCACAGACAAAGAATGACAGTGTAACCTGTGGCTACCATCTGGGTAGGTTCACAGTTGGGAACTATGCAGACAGACAACCTCCCTGATAAACCCACAGGTACACACCAATCCTGCAAGTCCAGTAAGATAATATTCACACATTAATGCATAATGCTGTCAGTATGTAAGCACCCCCCCCCCAATTAAAAGATACTTGTGCGTTTAGGGTCTACCAAGTGTGTAGGTAGGCATACTCAGTACAGGAATTGTCCAGTTGTCCTGCGAACCCTGTGCTAATGTCAACAGTAAAAACAGAAACCCTGCAGAAGTCAGTACATTAACATTCCCAGTACAACAGTTCACAAACAGTTCATGTGCCAAGAGAAAATGTCTCAATAACAACATTTGTATGGCAGTTAATTATATAAGTAGAAAATAAACTACATAGTCACATAAATGTTGTGTAAGCATTTGTAGTGGTGAGTAAAACTCTACACTGATAGCTCAGTATTGGAAGTGGCAACAGTCAGGTCTGAGTACAACATGTACATCACTGTCTACACCTCTAGCTTCATTTATAAGACGTATACCAACCTTCTGACTTACACAACAGTGTCCACAGCAAACAAGCATGGGCCCCACTCTGGAAATCTGAAAGGGCTACGCCTACATACCTTAGCAATTTATAGCATTGGGTTGCTATGACAGTGAGTACTGCAATTACCATTCAGCAGGCTGCATGCATTTACCAAATGCTGGGCAACAATTGGTGCAGAGGTCATCACATGCACATGCGCAGATACCTATAGAAGCAGATAGTACTTGCTATCTCCACATGCAATCATTACATTGCACGTTCCACATAGTGAACAACTCCAAGCAGGAAAACAAAAAAAAAGAAAAAGAAAAAACAAACAACAGTATGTTTCTGTACCAAATAAAAACAAAAACACCAAAGCATACACAGACGGACCTGGAAGGGACATACAGGTATGTAACAGTTTGAAGTTACCATCAAGTAGTAGATGGTTACGGTTAGTACTGTAGATCCTCTGATACATGCATATGTGGCAGCAATAGGTATGTATGCACTGATGCCATGCATAAGTATTGCCATGGAGAAATTGTTGTGTAGCTGTGTGCAGTGGGACATAAGTGTGACATTTGTAGCTCAGCAGTACATGTCAAACATCTGAACATGTTATCTATGGTCTGTACTGTACTGCGTTTAATGGCAGTTTGGAGGAGTACTGCAAACACCTAGATAAACTTGGATGTCACAGAGTAAGACATGCATGATAGTCACATAATGTGTAGCTTAACATTGGCAACCGCTGTAGCAAGCTAGCATAGTAATGTATCATTTGCAGCTATGTATACCCTTGTACTATTACTATATGCACACGTGACAACTGTCCATGTTGTAGCAAGGCCCAACAGGTCATCCGTGAGGTGTATGGACTTACAACAGTGTGGACCTTGTGCCTGTATGGCACACACATATGTCGAGATACATGTGTGTCTGATTTATAAGCATCTGAACATGTGCATAGAGCAAGGGACATACTGCAACTGTTTGTGAAGGGCGGACATTTATATGTTGGTGCAGGTTGTTATGTGCATATATATATAAAGGTTGCAGTGTGTGTCAAACAAGACAGCATACAGTGCTGGCATATGACATGTGTTGTTCAAATGCCATGGGTATGCTTTGTTAGGTATATAGTCTTCCAGATAGGGGGTCCTGCTAAACATATACGGGCTGAGAACACCTTCCATGCATTCTGCACAAGACTGTGCAATATCATTACATAACTGTATCCCCCTCAACCTTTGCATAATTGATATTCCCACCATGAAAGGTGGACTGTATATGTGCTGATATGCATATCAATGTGTACACCAGTGGATGTTCAAATGTACGCTCCAGCTGAATGTTGTACATGTATTGCCATCCCTGTTGTTAAAAGGCCTGTACCTATGAACTAACACATAGGTGGTAGTGTACTCAACACCAAAGGTGTGATAAGAGACTACGGGACACAGGTGGACAGTAGTGTCCCTAATGATGATCACTGTGCCACACTAGTCATGTAAACCTAGTACAGTCCACATGTCATCAGTAAATGTGTGTCATCCATGGAAACAGAGGTCAGGGTTCCACTCCACTCATCAGTCATAACACCCATCATAGAGTACAATGTCCCTGTTGGTATGTACCTCAGAAGACATCCACAGCAACAGTAGATGTCAGACACATACCTCACAAAGAGTATTACCGGATTCCAACAGATGCCCTATGCTGACTGTCTTACAAAACCACAGCTACACTGTGTCGCATACTGCCTACCCAGAGGCTACCCCTGCCTAACATACAAAGCTATGGCAAACCCATAGGTGTTAGACGTGCTCCATGTAAACAGATGGAACACCAGACAAGATACACACTCTACTGATCTACACCTTGTAATGTAAAAAGCAGAACATGCTCGACTGGCACATCATCATCACAGGCACATACCATACTGTGGAACCAACTACCTATCAACAGCATATGAAGGTCCTCATTAGCAGTTGCCATCAATAACCATGATGATTGCATGTGAGATAGGAAACACAACCCGGTAATCACCCCTGTGGCTCTGCATGACAGGGGCACATGAACCTACATTACATGTGTGTTGTAGTGCAGGGTACCATATGTCTAGGCTTCCATAGGCCCTATGGATAACAGCCTATCAGCTATCTAGGACACGATACACACACACATGTACCTGTTGCATCTCATGCTATATGAGATTGATTGTGTGTGATGGAGAATGTGTATGTGAATGTGTCAATGATGTGTATACGTGTGATAGCCTAGTGGGAATCTGTGTATACCATGGTATGTAGTGTTGTAGCTCTAATCCCATCAAAAGGTCCGTATGCTATTGCCAGGCAGGAAAAGCAGTACAGCATACGTTGTGACGTAGTCCCATGGTGTCGAATGGAGTGTGCCTTTGTAGGTTAAAGCAGTACATGTATGCTTATTGATTGTTAACACTAGTGAATACAAGTCACGTATGGACTGTAGTACTACCTGAAGCTGTATGCCTCAACTGCACAGTATGGTTTATATCCACATGGCTTGGTAACACACTTTTGTTTGTTACCTGTAGTCCTCACAGATTACATACCTCAGGAATGAGGTTATGTATGTGCTGACACACATTAATGTATAGTACACAGGTAAATGTAATCTGGGTTGCCATACCTTTGTGTCTTGTAGGTATGTTTGATGTGTGTGTGGGTATGCCTGCAACATGGCCTCGGTGGTATGTGTGTCACAGGATATAGGTGTGTATCTAGCAACATGTATAGTGTAGTACAGCAGTATGCCACCTACAGTGATGAATGTGCACATATGTTACTGAGGGGTTTGCTATCAACAAGTAGTGTGGTGTACTGGTAGTACCGCAACCATACTGTACATTGATTTCAATGGATGACAAATGTCTGTATGCATTAGCTTCATATACACCTCCTCTGGCTAGGTGTTGCATTGTGTCACATACAGTGTGCCATGTACTGTTGTATAGTCCTACATACTGGTTTCACTTTGTGGCTGTGCAGAATATGGTTTGTTATATAGTATGTGCCAGGCACTGTCATGCAGTTGTGGGCTTAGCAGTCATATGTGTTATTAAAAGCGGGTATCTACTGACAGCCAGTGGGTTGCTATATATGGCATTTCATTGATGTCTGTACATTAGAATGTTGAGTGTGCCACATGGCTTTTTCACAATTACTGTTTAATTGTCTTCCAGGGTTATGGCACACAACAGAAAGCCAGCCTATTCCCCTGAGGAGGAGGAAGTTATCACAGATGCACTCATCCAACATTATAACCTTCTGTTTTCAAGATCCTGCCAGGACCAGCACGGTCACACTGCACTGTGGCAGGATGTTGTCCGTTGGGTGAATGATGTAGGCATACATAACTGGACTTATGAGCAGGTACGCCATCACTGCAGTGATTTAATCAGACATGTCCAGCAGCATGCCTCCGATGTCCACAGACAACAGCTTGCCACAGGTGGTGGTGCTGCTACACACACCCCCATCACCAGAGTGGAACAGCTGCTCCTCAGCATGGTGGCTCCTTGCCAACCAGTACAACACACCTGTGTCATCATGGAGGCTGGAGTCATCCAGCAGAGCGACAATGAGCATGCAGGTAACATGGCATATCCGTAGACCACTGTTATCCCAAGTGTTATAATATGCATTAATCAGATGTGTACTGTGTATGCAGAATATGTGGAGCCTGGTGTCATGCAATACTGATAATTCGGGACATTATCTGTATGCCTGTGACTGTCACCCCATGTACTACTGTATAATTGCAGACTCACAGCAGCAATGCCGTAGTTGTTGACACTGACATACTGTCTCATATCCTTGCAGGTCCCTGTGGTGTGATAGCAAGACAGCATACCCATGCTGATGAGTGGGCTACAGTCAATATAGCATATAACATGTGCATGTCATAGGAGAGTTGTAGGCCATATACACATGTTAAACACCTACACATAGTGCATGCCCTGCATGTTCTCTGTGTGACTATGCACTTCCCAGTGACATGAGTAGCTGACTCATACACATGCAACACATAGAGCATCACAAACAAGTGGGGTACACTGTAGTGGACATTGTATAGGCATAGTCAATACACATGCACACAATATACACCACTTTGTCATATGCAGTATGTGTTAATATGATACACATGGCGTATGTAGACACCTGTTGTAAGGTCATACTCCAGTATCCCATATGTCATCAACACAGCACACATACTATACCTTGGGGTAGAGGCTTATCATGGGGCAATGTGACACGCGTCAACACACAACACAGTTATGTTAGGCAATGCTCCCTATTGAACACTAGACATGCCCATGTAATGACTGTCTGTGAACTGTTAAATGTAGCATAAGTGGTGCAGGGCAGGTACTGCAAGATAGTTGCCAGTGTGACATGCATCAGTGGCCTTGAGTGACCACATGATGCTGCCTGATGATGATGGCTCATGGTACTACACTACATCCAGTTACAGTACCTGCAGTACTACACATAGCATTCATTGTTATACACCTGACAGTTGTATGCATCTGGACATGGTTTGTATACCTATGAGTGATGGTGCACAGGACATTGGAAAGTGTTTCAGACTTGCAGTGCAATGTTGTGTCCATGTACACATTGTGTACCAGGGTGAGGCCAGTCATTGAACAACACACATGCATCAATGACATGTATACTGTTATCTACAAGGACTCTCTACACTTGCACTGCATGCTGTCGAGCAACACACATCCTGCATGCTGGCTTGTGATACTGTACTCAACCATCAACCACTAACGACTATGTTCCATATTGCTGTTGGTGTGTGTGTGTCAACTTGAATGTATAGTGTATTAGTGTGCATGTGTGCATGTGTTCATGTGTTCAAGTGTGCATGTGTGCTTGTGTGCATGTGTTCATGTGTGCATGTGTTCATGTGTGCATGTGTGCAAACATCCTGTACAGATGGTAAAGTGCGCTTCCTGTCTCCCTCTCACAGGTGCTGAGGTATTGTTGTATGGGTGCAGCAGGGAACCTGAGGCCACTGCCACAAATAGTGACCATGATGATACATGTGTAGTGGCACAGGTATGTTTGACAGGGTTTGTCGGTGGTCCATCAATCAATAGTACACAGCTTTCCATCCCATCTATGCGCACATACGTACTGCCATTACATCCCTCAACACCAATGGCCTTAGGTGAGGAACAGCATACAGTAGGCATTGACCAGGAAATTGTGGTATCTATGGCACATGCAACCTCACACAGCAGCCATGCCCAGACACACAAAATGGTACCACATAGGCATATGTCCAGGAGTTCTCGTGGGAGCATCGCTGGCCGTAATGACCCTGGCAGGCATACCCGCACAGGTCTCGCAACCTCAGGTATGTTCCGGGCTGTGATGCAAGCACAGGCATGTATGGAACAGTACACCAGGCAGGGACTAAGGGTGCAGAGGGCTCATAACACTGCAATCAATGACAATATCCATGAACTTGCCAGTGCCATCCGCAATTATACCAATGTCATTGATAGATGTTGGGGGGAGACACTAGATGTCCTCCGCAATGTAATGTCCATGTGCCAGGACAGTGCAGGATGGCTGGGATGTTGACATGGACATATGCCAGCAATATCCTCAGCTGGCAGCCATTGCAGACCACACCCAAGTGCCAGCTGCTCCCATAGTGCCAGTACCAGCCCCAGCAATGTTGTGGCTGGGCTGTCAGTAGACCGTCCAAGACAACCACATGCACGTGGCTCTGGCCAGTCCCAGCAGGGACATGGGTCCAGTCAACATCCCTCTGCCTCTGACGATAGTACTCAGTCTGGCTTAGCACCCAATACTGTCCGTGTCACTCCTGCCAGGCACAGGTACTGTGTCCATGGCCGGAGACAGTGATCTGTACAGCCTGGCAGGTGCAGTCTGTGGCTGTCCCACAAATTCCATATTTGGCAGCCACAAGGGGGTACTGTGTGCATGCAGACACACACACATACTACCAACACGTAGGGCTAACACATACACACACACATCACATCAACACTGACCCATACTGTACTGTTGTCCCACACACACACACACACACACACACACACACACACACACATACATGTTGATTGGATGGGTCATTGTCGGGCTCTGGAAAACAATCACACATCCTGTGCATATGATGAAACTGTGCCACCTCCTGTCATCTGTGACATTGATGCAGGAACAGGATAACATGGTGCTGATGCACAGGGTGACCTACTAGCAGTGTAGCAATGTTAGCATGTTGTGAACAGTAAAGTGTAATGATATCCTTGTAGGTGTATCTGAGCAGGCATGATGCATCACAGCAGTGATTATCAATTTCGTATTGTTTACACCAGTGTTAATTCCAAACATGGACTGTCCACACATGTGCCAGTTGGCTGATGTGTGT
This sequence comes from Protopterus annectens, assembly GCF_019279795.1. Lineage (NCBI taxonomy): Eukaryota > Metazoa > Chordata > Ceratodontiformes > Protopteridae > Protopterus > Protopterus annectens. Next base: position 590,430,833 of record NC_056746.1, read on the forward strand.
GGTACTGGCAGCAAATGTCACTGAGTGGATGTAACGTCTGTGATGTGTGCAGTACAGATTCCAAGGTGTATATTTGTGAATATGGTGGAGGTGCACTGTTTGCATGTATGTGCATGGTGGGCACATGGGAAGGGTGACATGCCCTGTATTACACAGTGTTAATACTTCATATTTCCTATTGGTGTCCAATATGCATGTCACTACACATATGTCATAACTTGGGTACACATGAGTATATGATATGGTATGACACTATGCTGTGGGTGATACTGTTGATATCGGTCATTGGTTAGCATTCTGGTAGTGTACATAGTCTCAACAGCCTAATTTTAACCAATCGTTAGATGATGTCTTGACAACTGACACACAGCTGTAGGATACACAGTAGCATTAGAATATTTCCGGTATTGTACTATACCAGTTACCAGTGGTAATGACCACCACACATTCCCGTGACCACTCCTGTTTGGCATGTGTCCATCCTAGGTACAAGCAGACACACTAGGGATATGTACATCCACATCTGGTGATGCATACAGTGGCCTACAAAGCATTCCCCGGATTAGGCACTTATCCTCCACAAGGGTATCATACAGACACATACCTGTTGACAAATCCATGCTGTGAAGCTATCATCCAACAATAGCATAGTCATCCACATTTACTACACATAGTATCCTGATAGTACCACATTGGTAGTAGCACACAACATGTAGCAGGGGTACCGATGTGTACAAACAGCCACATGTGATTTCATCTGTCCTTTGATATCCACATTCCCAAAGCTATGCTGATGTCCTTCAGTGTATCACATAAGCAATAAGGGGTCTGTATGCATATAGTTGTTGTATACCTACAATAAATGGCCATTATTGACAGACTGTGTTGTGTTTGAGCATGTCTTTCATATGCCACAGGCATACACCCACACTCACACTATTCTATAACAACTGTCATGTGTGTGTGTGACACAGATGACCTAGGGCACAGCTCACTACAGTGGCTGGACTTGTCACATACATACATATGTGAGCTACAGTCCAAGAAGCAGCAGCAACAACTGTCAACGGTAACAGATGTAGTCGTGTTGACAGCAGGCTTCACACCTATGAAGTGAATGAGGTCACATGTACATATATGTCTTGGTCACACAGTTACCAATTTAGGTCACATGTACATATGTGTATTTGCCACACAGATACCTGCAGTGTGCAATGCACATACTGTTGTTTTACTGATATGTCATACAGTAGTACAAAACCCACAACACATTGCTCAACAGTGTCACACACACACACACTCAGCAATTGCAGGATTCAAACCCCTACCTACCTATGTCATGGTACTAGACAGATATGCATTACCACGATGCACCATATGCTTTACTGGGAGTTTTCATTTCCACTGCTGTATTTGTGAGATACTGACATCATCAAACCGGCCAAAGGGGAATTCACCTCTTTCAATGTGTTTTCACAGTCTCCAAAAAGGCCACTCTTCTCATAGGATTAGACACACACACATACACCCCCACAGGATTCAAACCCCTACCTAACTATGTTATGATACTAGGGAAGATACGCATTAACACGACACACTATATGCTTTACTGGGAGTATTCATTTCCAAAGCTGTATTTGTGGGATACTGACATCATCACACTTAGCATAGAGGTATTCACCTCTTCTAATGTGTTTTCACAGTCTCCAAAAAGGCCACTCCTCTCATATGGAATCTCACACACACACATTCACACTCAGCATTTGCAGGATTCAAATCCCTACCTATGTTATGACACTAGGGAGATACGCATTAACACAACGTGCTATATGCTTTATTGGGAGTATTCATTTCCAAAGCTGTATTTGTGGGATACTGACATCATCACACTTGGCAAAGAGGTATTCACCTCTTCTAATGTGTTTTCACAGTCTCCAAAAAGGCCACTCCTCTCAAAGGGAATCACACACACACACACACACACACACATTCACACTCAGCATTTGCAGGATTCAAACCCCTACTTAACTATGTTATGACACTAGGGAGATACACATTAACACAACACACTATATGATTTACTGGGAGTATTCATTTCCAAAGCTGTATTTGTGGGATACTGACATCATCACACTTGGCAAAGAGGTATTCACCTCTCCTAATGTATTTTCACAGTCTCTAAAAAGGCCACTCCTCTCAAAGGGAAACAAACACATACGCTCGCACACACACACACACCAAGATTCCAACCCCTACCTAACTATGTTATGATGCTAGTGAGATGCACATTAACACGACACGCTATATGCTTTACTGGGTATTTTAATCTCCACTGCTGTATTTGTGGGATACTGACATCATCACACTTGGCAAAGAAGTGTTCACCTCTTTTAATGTGTTATGAAAGTCTACAAAAAAGGCCACTCCTCCCAAAGGGGATCACACACACACATACACCCCCACAGCAATTGCAGGATCCAAACCCCTACTTAACTATGTTATGATACTAGAGAGATACACATTAATACAATGCACTATATGCTTTACTGTGTGGTTTTTATTCTCCTGCTATATTTGTAGGATGCTGACATCATCAGACTGGACATGATAATGTGTGTGCACTTAGTGTTATGCAATCCCAGGAATGAACCTTGTGGGTCAGCAGGTGTGAACATCTTGAACAGGAATCCACAATTCATATCTTGTGTGATCTATCTGTGGACAAATTACCATTTCTTCATATGACAATACATATTTATGCACAGATTGTTGGTTTTGTGGATACAACATGTGTCTGTGATGTTGATAAAGGGCTATTCAAAGTCTATGTGGGACCTGTGTTGCTCCTTTCAGTGATGTATGTCCTGGGTGGCTGCCTTGCAAAAAATCTAGAAGGTTTGGGAACATGATCTGCTCATTAACATACCACAGACATTTGGGTTGTGTGTTTGTCGGATTACAATAGCTCTGTTCCTGACTGAAATCATGATGGACTCCATGGACTAGCAGTTCGGACTTCATAGGCTTATAGGACTATAGTTCCCATGGTCTGTTGTGCACCAACACTCGTGGGGTGTGCCACATGTTGCTGTAACACATTCAACAGTGTAAGATCCTGTAGAGATTGTGAGGCTCAACAGACTGTTCAGGTGCAGGGCCTGTTTGTTCTGTTGTTCACTTATGACACATACGGGGAAACAATGTTATCCATGTGATGGGATTCATTTGGCTTTGGGAGGAGCAGTTTACACATTCTACATGTGATATCTCCTGGTATGATGATAGGGCCTTTTGTCAGTGGGAGGTGGGTATGTATGTATGGGCCTGTCTGACAGGATGTCGACATTGTCAGTCAGGTACAGTTGACCCTGACTCAGGACATATATGACTGTACATTGCTATTTCTGACATAGCTGAAGGAGGTGTAATGTTTCTGTCTGTACTCCTTCGCAGATCATCTTTCCAAAGCAATGACAAACCTGAACGCTAAACCTCTGTTATACTCTTTTACACACTTAACACACTACTGATTCTTTGTGATCAGTCAACAGTGTATGTCATCATTATATCCTGGCATGTCCAAAGGTTGGTTTCGTGTGTACTCTCCAGTCCAGCTGGTGCATATTGGAAATTTGATGCATTGTTACAACTGCCTTATGTACACAGAGAACCCTGTCCTCCTACCAACAAACTCAGATATATGTGAGAGATGCAACTGTATAGACAGACAGGAGGCTGAGCTCTCCCAAGCCGTGACTGGCACAGTCTATCAGGTGGTGAAGGTAATCACACACACCACAAATCCAGTCTCACATGGATCTATGACGACAGCAAACCATATACATTACCACACAAAGACATACTCAGAGCCTCTATATACATTCTGCCTAAGCAGCAGAGACATCCAAAGCAGACACACAAACAACTGCTAACCTACAACCATACACACATATCACATAGTTCACAAAGTCAGTGTGCCACACAGTCACTGCCCTTAGGCCTACACAACACACCTCATACACTTGTATTAGGTGACTGTAATTGTCGGTCACACTGACATCCCACTCACCAGGTTGAACAAGGAGAAGGTCACTTTGTGCTGTCTGTTGGGTGCCAGGATCTGCCACATGACACATGCACTCTTGTCCCACATGACACATGCACTCTTGTCAGTCCACTGCAAGTACAAATATGGCTCCATCATTGACCATGCTGGTGTGTAAACCCTCAGGCGTTCCTCCCTGGACTACATGACAAGAGACATAGAGGAGCTCTCTGATCATGTAGCCCAAGCCAGTATGACCCTGACCTTGTGTATCATCTTACCCTCACCAAGAAGTATGTCACAGTATACAGACAAACTGATCACTTTTAACAGTTGGCTAACATATTGGTGTCATTCAAAGGGGATCCAGTGTCTGTCAGTCTGGGATTACATGCTTGACATGCCACATATATTTGCTATGGACGCCATGCACCTGTCACCCCTAGGCTTTCACAGACTGGCTAAGGCTCTTGCCACACCCATAGTGGCTGTTTGAAGCAAGGCTCAGAAGACAAAACCACCTCCATAGACGTTACAGGGTAAATGAAATGGAGAGTAATGCTGCTCAACAACTGATGTCTAACCCTCAGAATGCATGCACTCAGGACTCACATCAGTATGGAGACTGTTGATATATGTGCAGTAACAGACACCTGGTTCAGGCTCCCAAAAGCACACCAGCACTACCAGGTTTTACTTCATACCATGGTTTTCAGACACAAGACTCGGACCAGACAACAACAATGGGGGGGGGGGTATCCATATACATCATACACACACCTCCGGGTTGGTAGCACTGCACAAAGCATCGGAGAACGTACATGTGCAACTGACAGTGGGCCAAACTGCATTTCAGTTTGTAGACTGCTACAGACCACACTCCCAAACTCGGGAACAACACTCGTTATTCTTGGGAACACTGGGGAATGTGAAGGTCTCTCCAAACACCATTATATTGTGTGACTTCAAATACACAAACATTGATTGGGAATACTACTCAAGCACTGACACCCTTGCACAACAGTTGCTAGGATTGTTTCACTCAAATGCTATGGCAGACCTGGTCACCACAACCACAGGGGGTTAAAACATATGGAACCTGATCATTACCAACATGGGGACTCTATGTTCCACACCAAAGGTATACCCCTCATTATTAAGGTCAGAACATACATTCATCTCACTGGACATACGTATCCCATACACACACACATCCTAGGTGATCTCAGTGATGTTCTTCTCATGAGCAAATATCACACTTATACAAACCGAGGTGGTATCCGTCAAAGACCCTGGGACAGTGTTAATTATGGTTCAGACCACTTAATCCTTTACAAACCCATTCTATGGACAACTACTGGAATGCATGGATTGTGCTATCCCAGATAACTACAAGACTCACTCCTCCAAAGGCAGGGGACCTGTCTGGTGGACCACGGCCATTAATGAGCTATACAAGGACAGGAGGAGGCTACTGCATGATAGAGCACAATCCCAATCAGGAAGGCATCTCTGATCAGTACTATGGAATAGCTACGATCACTTGTTGATTCATCTAAGGGCCACTTCTAACGGAAACTTGCATCAGACACTATGGACAAACACAAGACCTTCTTTAGTTATGTCGGGGACCTGGGTGGGAACTCACAGATATGCTGTGAGTTACTGCATAATGACAAAACTTACAGTGAACCCACTGACATTGCAAACATCCTGGAAAACAGGATCAGTGGGAATGTTTCCCCACCATCCCCCCTGCAGTGCACATGGCCATCCCAACAGGGTGTAGCCTCCCTGACATCACAGATGAACAGGTGAGTGCTGCCCTCTCCATAGCAGACAACACAGCATCAATGGGACCAGACGGTGTCCCGGACTGCGGCTTACACGAGATTCATGACGAACTTCACACTCATTATGTCACTGTTCAATATCAGAGTTACTACAGAATATGTACCCAAGGAATGGCGTACAGCAACAGTGTTCCTGCTCCACAGTGCTGGTGCCACAAGGGACCCTGGACAATATTGCACTATATGCCTAACTATCCTGGTCTGCTAAGCTATGGAGCATATCATCATGGAACACATACACATAGACATTGTGAACCTACAGACACTGGATCCTACACAATTTGCTTTGTTGTGGGCAGATCTTGCCTCTTGCACCTGATTGATGTCTTTAAACAGTTAACAGGTCCATAGACGTACAGAGGGTTGTCCACACAGCCTACCTGGAGCTCGCACAATAGTTCAACACAATACCCCACTCGGCCATTATACATAAGCTCACCAGCTTCAATATCTACACATATGTCAAAAGATGGATTGCTAACTGGATCACGGATAGCACCAACATGGTCAATATTGCACGTGCCATGTCTGACTATACACCAGTTACATGTGGCATCCCACAGGGCTCAGTCCTGGGACCTCTCTTGTTCCATATATATTTCTAAGATGTACTGGCTAACACAGGAGGAATATGGCTGACCATGTTTGCAGATGACTACAAAATGTGTGCCATAATCAACTCCCCAGCTGGCACAAGCATCCTCAGAAAGGGTCTCACAGAGATGGATAACTGGTGCCAGAGCCATGGCCTATAGCTACCTTCCTTTAGATGCATAGTCATCACCTTTGGTAATAACATCGTGCCTACACATTACCACATAGGTGATGATACATCATGTACGGTGGGTGTGATTTGTGATTTGGGGAAATGAATACTTAGTATTCTCGCCTTTGCCATTCACGTTGCCAGTGTTGTTGGACACACCTTCTATATAGCCCACCTTATCCCATAAGGTTTTACATCCAGATCAGGTGGGGTCATTGTGCCCCTATACTCATCAGGCCCATGCTTGGATACAATGTCCCATTTCAGATGTACCATACTCAACACCTGCATCAACTGTAATGTCCACAAATGTACCCTAACCAAGTGGATCTAGGGAGTCACACAGATGGTATGTGCAGTTTGGCTATGGTGACCCCAGCTCTCCTCAGTTGCTTACTGCCTACTTGGATGCAATCTGTGCCTATTGTTTGAAGCCATGTCCATCATGGCATTGATGGACAGGCTCCACATCAGGATATCAAAGTCCCTTACAGCTACATGCTCCAGGGACGGGTACGTCAGCAATGATGTTAATAGGACATGCTGGAGGGCAGATTCCCATCCCAGAGGCTCCACTCATTCAGGAATGAGATCCCAGTCCCACATACACAGAGACCCACACTGACCACCTACAGGTGACATCTTCACAGGTGGATGGTTGATCGTATGTTTAGCCCTGGGACATGTTCTGGGTCCCTGCTAGACAGAGGCAGAATGAAATGAACATATGTGGGATATCTTGTGTGACCTACTATTCACAGGCACAGTCTACTAATCTAGCAGGGTTGCAAAATACAAACACACTGTGGCTAGGCTTATACATGCCCTAGGGCAGATAGCTTAGTGTCAACCTCTGAACTTATGCTAATGTTTGGGATGCACATTGTTCAGTGATGGTACTGATTGCAGGTTTTGTTTCTTCTTTGCTTTCCCACTTTCTATGAACAACCTAAGTATCTGCATAACATATTTGATTATGACAGGGTTTCACTATATTATATATGTGTCTGCTGTCATATCATTGTGTACACATGGCAGATTGGTGAATAGTGCGAGGTTCCTGGGTTGACACATGCAACTGACGGATATGTGTGGCCCACTGCTGCACTCAGACTAAGTCTAAGACTAAGTGTGTGAGCATGCCCAGTTCAGACTTTGTGTTTTGTTGCCTGACATTTGTCTCATATATTCAAGTGTGTGAGCATGCCCAGTGTGACCTTGCAGTATGTTGCTGTCTGAGGTCCACTACATTTGTTGATGTGTGTGAACATTACCAATATTAACATTTATACTATATGTGTGTTGAATATCAGGTTCTATTCTTACTGCAGGCCTCACCTTTGTGTCTTAACTCGGCAGGGATTATGCTATGCCTGCAAGGTTTCCATGAGATACTTTGCATAGACTTATCAACATTTTTTCATACAAGCTGACCATTGACATACTGTCATGGTTTAGTGGTTCTGTACTATGACTATAGTGCACTGTATCCTGGGTTCTAGGACTGTCACTGCTTCATACTTTCATACATGGCAGAACAGACTGCTTCAAGAAAAGTGAAGCAAATATGAACATGTTAAACTGCTTTTGCTGACATTTGACCAGGCGTGCACAACATTGCTCAATGTTGACCAACATTGCTGAACAGTGCACAATGTTGCTCAACATTGCCTGTAGTTGTGCCACATAGTGTGTGCAATTTTGTTTACATATACTAAATAGTGATGAGAGCTGTTTAGCACTGCTTTATATTGCTTAACACATAGCAATCATGCCTCAGGTAGTGCTGCAGGGCTGCCTATGTCGGATGCACGTTTTACACTCCCTATACATGTTTGTTAACAGGTAGTGTCAAGTTAGGCATCCCTTTTACTATATGTGCGAGTCAGGGAGGTATAATTTCCAGGGTTCCTACTGAGCCAGTGTATATGCCAAGGCCAAAGCATACTGGGCATGCCTCCTTCTGCCTACTGGGGCAGGCTCAGGTTGTTCCTCCTCTGAGTCACGCTCTGCCTGTGATGGCCTTGGCAATGGTGGGGGGCTGCTGTGCCCGGCCCTATGCTGCTCCTGCTGCAGCTGTTTTTGCAGGATCATATTGTGTAGCATAGCACATACCATGACTATTTGGGTACATGTAGTTGGTGAGTACTGCAAGGCTCCACCAGATGTGTCCAGGCACCAGAACCATGAATTGAGCAGCCCAAACACACGCTCGATTACATTTTGTGTTTGTGCATGTGCCTCATTATGGCGTTCCTGTTCAGGTGTGTGTGCATTTCTGATGGGTGTCATCAGCCACGGCTCAAGTGCATATCCAGCATCCCCCACTAGGTGACCATGAGGGATGTCCCCATTGGCAAATGTCTGGTACAGTTGTGTCAGATGCCAGATATGGGAGTCATGGTAGCTTCCAGGGCAGCCAGCACACACATTCATTATTATGCCCTGGGCATCACACACAATCTGGCAGTTGATGGAGGGGTAACCCTTGCAGTTATAGTAGACCCTACCCCGCTCACTGGCTGGTGCCTTGATGTGAATGTGCATGCAGTGTATTGCACCCACTACCTCAGGGTATTCCACTATTTGCTGGAAGAGACGCATATTGCTGGCCAGTACCTCACGAGAATTGGGGAAATATACATGCTCACCGACATGTGCTGACATGGCATTCAGGAACTGGTGCAGTACCCTGGATGCTGATGCCTGTGAAATCCCCATCATTTTGCCAGTTGGTCTCTGGAAGGTACCTGTTGCTAGTATACTTAGGCCAACACATATCTTGGTTTCCCCTGGGATGGGTTCCCCTCTGTTGGTTCTGTGTGTGAGGCGTGGCCTGCACAGCTCAGCAATTTGCTGCATGAGGTCTCTGTGCACTCTATAGTGCTCCACTATCTCCAGCTCATGTAGCCCCTGGTAGGTTATCCTAGGCCTGTACACTCTTCTCCGTCTCCTCACTGTGGGTTGCTCAGCAGCATTTGCATTGTCACCACCCTCAGCATGTTGCATATGTCGCCTTATAACAGCAATGGCAGCCCCTAACATTTCTTTATCTCAGTAAAGCTTTTTCAGTTTTCACTTCTATTAGCTTACTGCAGTGTTGCAGTGTCTCTGAGAAAAACATAGTGAAAAGTAGTTTGCTGAGTTTTAAGTGCTGGGCTGGGCTAGTGTACTGCCTGTGTAATTGCCTGATTCTGATTGTTTTCACCTGCTAGCTCTGCTAGTTCTCCCTGGTTAACTTCCTACTATTTGTTGTGCTTCCTTTTCCCTTTCTGTTTCCTCAGGGGGGCAGCACCGCACACACCAGCTCACATGCGCGCACACATGCTTACACGGGCTACAACTTGCTAACACGTGTGCACACAGGAGCAAACGTGCTTACACGGGTTTCGACATCCTTACACTTGCTTACTCCGGCTTAAACACGTGCACACAGGCACACACGCACACAGGCTTACTCGGTTTTACAGGCGCACATGCACGCATACACATTGCAGGCATTTCTACAAGAAACTTTAGTGTTGTTCACGGCATACACCTTCAATTTCTTGCCTTTAGCTAGGGTACCTATTGACACACCTCTTCCAGTGATTAGCCACTCTACTCCAATGAGCTTCACTTCTCTCTGACATACCCCTTATGATGTCACCTATCTTCAACTCTGTTACACCCTTACCCTACTCCTACACTACACTGACTGTGATCTTTTGCTATGTAAACTTGTGATTCACTATCCTTACCCTCATTTGCATAGGATTGTCTACTAATGCTCGGTTACAACTCTTAGACTGAGCTTCCCCCCTTAGCAACCTCTACTCGGTAGCCATGTTGTCTTTGGACTGCCATTCCCTTGCATTGTATATTAGGGATTACTGTAAAATCCACATGTATGCATTTTAATCATTGGTTTTCTGGTTTTTACAGTGCACCGTGTTTGCGCGCTGCGCTACGCTTAAACATCGGATTGGTAAAAAAATTATTTATTTTATTTTATTTTTGCATCGGTGGACATTGCCAATGGCCATATTTTTGGCCATTGGCATGCTTCCTCGACTGGATGCATCCTTTTTTTCAAGCTGTCACAGCTCCGTTTTGCTATTTGCAGAACTGTACTCAGTTGTCAACGGAGTACATTTCTGCAAATAACACTACTCTTACTCGGACAGGTTAGGGTTTCCTGAATCGCAATTTTACCTCATTTGCATGCCTTTCAGCAGCAAATGAGTTAATTTGAATATCCTAGCCCTGTCCATGTAAGGGGAGTTTTAGGAGCTCTCTTACACGCCCCTGCTGGCTGTTCCTGGATCGCTCGGAAGACATGTTGGCTGCATGGAGTCTTACTCTACTTTTAGACTCCGTGCAAGCCTTCGAATCTGGCCCACCACCTGGAAGTACTTGATTATGGATATGGATAGAAAGATACAATTAGTGATGTTTTTAGACCCTTTAGTTATATATACAGGTCAGGCATATTTTTATCAATAAGAGGAATAGCTGTGGGTGGTAATTAAAGAGATGAAGACGTTTACTTGGTAAGGGAAGTGGAAGTGGGAAAAAGTTAAGCGGAGTAAATTGATTCTTTCCAAATAACAAGTGGTCGAATGTTATCTGATTTGAAGGGTACGTTAGAGCTGTACAGTTAAGTCTCACATATATAAATCAAGCAGAGTTGGATAGATCGAAGTAGAAAGAGATGACAATGAAACAGAAGACGAGAGCTAACTGGGAACATATATTTAGGAATGTAATAAAATGGCAGATGTTAAAAATTCCATACAGGCTAGTTTGCCAGAAATGTTAGGAACCAAATGGCTCTATCTACGAAAGTGATTCTTTTAAGTTGGGATATATGATTTTAATTGCCTAAAGTAGTGTGCAACTTTGGAGACCCCACCTATTCAAACAAAGGCATTTAACAAAATGCCTTCCGAAGTAATGCAGTTGACTGTCAAAACAGCTGTTACATGAAAATTTAAATTAAAATCTAAACCAGCTGCAACTGCATTCTGTAATGCTGTAAAGGAAATAAAATAAACTAAATTGAGATCTATGAACTAAATGGAATTTGTGGGCACAATATATGCAGAATAATGTTGAAGAGGAAGGGTGAGGTTTAAGGGTAGGCAGGCTATTGGAATGTTAGATTCTCTGGTTTCTTGTCCAGATACCAGAAAATCAGGACTTCTGTCTTTAGTACCTAGTGATGGTAATAAACTCCTCATAAACACAAGCTCCTTCCCATCTATATCCTACTGCTACTGCTGCTGAATCCTCCAAGCTGTATATGCCAGTACTTAACTACGCAGCTATATACAACTATTGGAGAAAAAGAAAGACATGTAGATGAAAGCCTACTCAAAGATCACTCAGAATGTGACAATTTGGAGGGGGAAGATGGGTGAATGTCCAGACAGAGACCAGAAAAATCTATAGGTCCAATAAGTACATAACTTACATATTTCTCAGGTCCTGTTCAGACACTGGAACATCAGGGCAGACTCTCCAGTTAAAGACTGTGGCTTTACCTAGCACACCTACAAGAATGGTCACTCTAAAAGATGTTCTTATCGTAGAAATAGAGTCAAGGCTGTAATGTTTAGCAGAGATATGTAGGGCAGATCTGGTAGCTGCTGCTATCATTTCAAGTGGAAGGTTACGTAGGAAAGCCGTGGACATGGCTTGAGCACTAAGCAAGTCAGCATTTGGCAGAGCAGTAAACTACCTACCTGCTATTGTGTATCAATCAGGAAATGAGGTCTGAGATCCAATTTTGCCAGTGCAGTCTTGGTAATCTTTTGGCCAATAGTTGTTCATCTTTTCTAAGAACTTTTATGTTGTCCAAATAAAACCGTAATTGCCTGTGAACATCCAAGCAATGCAACAAGTACTCTCCTTTGTTGGAGTACTTCGGAAACAACACTAGAAAGGGAATGCACTGATTTAGATTTTGAGTGGCAACACTGGGCATAAATAATGGTTTTATCCCAAGGGATACCTTAGTCCTGATTGAAGACAATATAGAGGTACTGTGAAGAAAGAGTATGAAGCTCAGGAACTCTATTTTCCAAGGAAACAGCCAACAAAAGGTGCTGTTTTCCACAATAAGAATTTGATATCCGTTGATACTGTCAGTGTTTGACTCATCAAACTCCCAAGTACCAAGTTCAGATCCCAAGCTGGAGCTGGTTTAACTACTGGGATCTGGAATGAAAAATGCCATTGGGAACTGAAAGCTCTTGGCCATTACTGGAATTGGAGAAACTAAGCTGTTAGTTGAAAGAGCTGAATGTCTGTGTGAGGCCATCCGGATAGGTGACTCTGCTCTGTGGAAGAAGAAAATGTTTCTTCTTCAGATGAGGCTACAGCAAGGGAAATCAAGTCTGACAGGGCCAGAAGGGTGCTATGAGAATAAGCTGAGACCTTGCAAGCTTTGACTTTCTGTATGTCTTGATAGCAGGGGAAGAAGAGGGTAGGCAGAGAAGATCTGGGGGCCAACCATGGGAGAATGCAGCTCTGAGTTATCTGTCTTTTATGGGTACACTGCAGAAGGGTACCTGTCTTTGGTGTTGAATGTTGAAGCAGAAAGATCCCAGAAAAGTGCTTCCTTTTGAATATAGAGTGCTACTCTGCTGTTGAGAGACCATTCGTATGGTAGAGGGTACTAACTGTACCAGTACTGATGTTCCAGTATCTGAACAGTACTGGAGAAATCATATATGTATGCTACATGACAATGGAAACTGTTACTAGTTTGTTTTATTTCCTATTAATGCAGTAAACTTGTGTAATGTTTAAAATATGATGATTAGATAAAGATGTTTAAAAACAAGCTGGGAAAGAGATATGTTGCAATGAGTAGGGTGATGTCTCACTGCTCACAGTGACCACTAGAGGCTGCAGCAAAGAGAACAGTTGTGTCCCCTTACCATATTTGTAGATGCTCGAGTAGATTATGTTGCAGTATTGATTCTTGGGTCTTCCAGCCATGCAGAAACCTGTGTCCAGCCCCATTTCCAGAGTCTTTGCAAAATCCCTAGCAAACGGACATCCAAAGACTAATGTCTAGAAATCAGGATGTAGGATGTGTGTCCATCAGTACCATCTTCAGGTCTGATGCCTGATGACAGCAGAACCTCCTCAGTTGTCTGAATCTGAATGAGGAGGAGGAAGATGATAGTAGGTAGAGACGTGGTGATCGTGATGGAGATGAAATGACTATCTGCAGAGAACCCCTCTACAACTTGCACCTAGCAGGGGGAAGAAAAGTGTTCAGCAGATAGATGGTAGGTGTATGCACTGCATCACTGATCTACTCAAACATCTGCAATTATGGTGAGTGGGACACAGCTGTACTATGTTCTTCATAGTCAATGCTGCAGTACTGATTTTGGGAAGACTCCCAAAGCCAGCAGTTGGGTGGTAGGCTATCTGTATGATGCTAGGAAATAACGATTTGCAGGATGGCAGTAGCAAAACCTGGACCAGCCCTGGAGACATTGCCTTGGTGATAGTGTTTTGTAAATGTGTGCACAGAGTTCCATGTAGCTGCCACTAGGATGACCTGGGTAGGGACTCCTTTGAGGAAAAGCAGTGGCAGATTCCCCATGCCTGGTGAAGTGGGCTTTAAGATGCCCAAATAGAATTTTTCCATGGTGGGAGTAATAAAGCTTAATGCGGTTGGCTATCCATTTGGAAATGGTTTGTTTTTTAGCCATGCCTGCCCTGTTTACCCTCTGTGAGAGCCAACAGTAATACCTCCATTAATGGTTTTTGTCCTGTCTAGATATTACCTGATTTGCTTGTGTACATTCAGGGAATGAAGGACTTGTTCTGCCCTGTTCTTTGGATTTGAGAAGAAGACTGGCAGGTGGACAGCCTGGTTTAGTTTAAGTTCTGATACCACCTTAGGCATAAAATACGGGTTTGTTCTCAGTTTTACCATGTGAAAGACAGTACAATGCTCTTTACACGAGGGCTTGTACCTCTGAGACCTGCTTTGCTGATGTGACAGCCATAAGGATGGTCTTCCAAGTGAGTCCCTTTAGAGAGACAGTGGTAGCTTGTGCAAATGTGGGCAAGGTGAGTTTCTCAAGCACATAATTTAGATCCCAGGAAGGAACAATGTTCCCTTTTAGGTGATCTGCAGTGAATTACCCCTTTAGGAAAAGCTTTATGTGTGGGTGTGAAAAGATAGGTGCAGCACTGTGCAGGCAAGCTGAGATGGCAGATGCATGTACTTTAATACTGGATTAGGAAAACTATTGTCTAAACATGCTTGAAAGGTACACCTGGACTAAGTTGATGTCTGTCTGAGAAGGGTAGGTGTTCTTGCCATGACACTAGATGGAGAATCTCTTCCATTTTGCCAGGTATAATTTTGTGGTATTTGGTTTTCTTGTCTCTTTTAGAATGGAAAACACATCCTTAGGATAGCAAACATTCCTTGGTGTCAAAACCTAATCTGGCGAGCTGTTGACCCGATTGTGGCTAGATGAGAATGGACCCTAGACCCACTTGGGTTGTCTGAGATGATCTACTACCTGTGGTAGGGTGTGGGATCACCCCTTGCTGAGGGTCAACAAAAGGGAGAATAATTGCTGCCTTGGCTAAAAGGAGACAACTAGGATCATGCTGGGACTGTCTGCCCTGACTTATCAGTACCCTGGTGATCACAGGCAAGGGCAAGAATGCATCCAGGAACAAGTTTGTCCACGTGAAAGAGAAAGCATCTATATTCCAACTCCCTGTCAGTTGAATTCTGGAGCAGAACTTTGTAGTTGTCTGTACTGGTGAGATGCGAATAGGTCTACTTAGGGGGACCCCCCCATACCACACTAGAGTTAGACCCAGGACCACCCTCCAGCATCCATTTATTGGGGTCTTGAAAGTCTCTGCTTAGACAATCTGCCATGGCATTGTCATGACATGGAATATACATGCTATGAGAGTCGGTCTTAATTCTTGAGACAGCATCCAAATCTGTCTCGTGAGGCTGCACAAAGGATACACAGGTTACTCCCTTGCTTGTTTATGTGCCATATCATTGTGGCATCTGTCTGAGTCTGCAAGGTCCCTGGGCTTAAATTCTGCTGAAAAGCCTTTATGGCCAGGTCAACTGCTAGTAGCTCCTTTCAGTTTATATGCAGTTTTCTCTGCTGTGGAGTTCAGATGCCTTGTACTTTCAAGGATTCTAAGTGGCCATCTGAAACTGTCTGTGGTGATGGTCTTGTCTGTTTCTGGTATGGAGAAATTTTCTCCTAGGTTCTGCAGTAATGGTGCTCTTCCACCATAGGAGTTCCCTCTTCAGGCATGGGAAGAGTGACAGTTGGGTTATCAAGGGGTTGAGAATGCTGTTCAAAAGCATTTTTTAGGAACCATTGAAATTTTCTCATATGTACCTTTGCAAGTGGGATCATGATAATGCAGGATGCCATGTAATCCAGAATCCTCAGAAATTCCCTTGCTGAGATGTGAAAGTATTTTGGTAACAGGCTGTCCAGGTAGTTTGTCAGGAAAGATATCTTGTCCTGGTGAAGGAAGGCTTTCTGTTGAGCCAAATCTATGTATACTCCAAGAAAGAGGATCCTTGTTTGTGGAAGAGTTTGTGACTTTTGTATATTTAAGGTGAGACCTACCTTCTGTCTACTGTGATCTGCAAGACGTCTATAAGGTCTTTGTTGTGGATTTTCCCTGAATAAGACAATCATCTACATATGGGCTAAATATGAACTCCCTGAGTTTTGCAATACGCTTTCAGCAAAGATAAGCATTTTGTGAAAATTCGGGAATAGTGGATAACCCAAATGATTAAGCACAGAACTGGAAGTAGGAGCCTGTAGATACAAATCTTAGGTATTTTCTGTTTCTGTCTGCTATGGGGACATGAGGTAAGCATCTTTTTTTAACAAGAAACATCCTTATTAAATTATCACATATGACACAGGCAATCTTACATTTATGTAAATAAAAATAAACCATACTGACACAACCTCAGTTGCAAACACTGCACATTAGAAGCCATGGTGACACAAATGTAGCTGCAAACATTATACATCACTTATAGTATATATCCAGTCATTGTCAGTCAGACATTACATAGCTCATTCAAGCCCTGCCTTCTTTTAAACCTTGTTCCTCCTTTGCATGTATTGATCCCACAATTCCCATTTTTTTCCTGTGTAATTTGCTCCTACCCTTTTCTAAAGATCGATTCCAGTTGTTTTATCTGTTACTATCTTCGCTACTTCTAGTACAGCTGGTTTAGACTTTAATTTTCATTTTCTAGTAACTGCTTTTTTGGCAGCCACCGTAATTAGACTGAGCAAGGCCTTACTATGTCTAGGCAATTCTGATTCTGTATCATAGCACAAAAAATGTCCTTACTTACACATATTTTCTCACACAGAATCACTGACAGAGCAGTCTGCAGGGAATCTTTAAAGTCTGCCAACTCATTACACTCCCAGAAAATATGTTCTCAGTTACCTCTTTCTTCCCCATCACACCACAAACATTTGCGGCCTACCTGAGGAAAAGATTCTTTGGGGACTACTTGGATTATAAAAATACCTACACAGTATGTAAACACTTCCAAGCAAAGATCCTAAATATTCTAGATTTTTGATGCATATTTGTGAGATATTCATATATCCCCCCCATTGTTTCTTTGTGAATTGCTTATCCAATCTCTCTTCCCAATCCTTTCTAGCTTCCTCTGACTGATTCTTATAGTTATCATGTAATATTTTATATGATCTACTAATTATTCCTTTCTTAACAGAAACTTCTGAAAGAACTCCAAAAAAGAACAAACTGGTAAAATATCAAAAAAGCAAGCAGGGTGTAAGTACTCCAAACAACACTATTTATTGTGAGCGCTTTCGTCAGAGACAATGTTCCAACTTCATCAGACAAAAGAAAAGACAACAATTAACCATTGTATATACTTACAAGTGGATGCAATTAACCCAATCGCAAATTAACCATCAGTAAATTACATTCACTAATTCATGTAGGGTTATAAAAACATCTAACTCCATTATGGCAACAGTAAACAATTCAACTAACACACGATATCCTCCATTTACAATATGTATACTTAAAACCATATACAAAACATATCAGAAACCTATACAAAAGTATATGCATATAATAAAAATATATACATTAAAGATTAAAAATTGATAAGGTGTAATACCCTTTCAGCTAAAATTAGGGGAGCTAAACACATAGTTGATACCAGAGTGAATAATTATAAAGTAAAAATTAAAACTTGAATGATTTTTACTTAAGTTGCATTTTTAAATGTAGGAATAATTATGCACATGAATATATATATATATATATATATATATATATATATATATATATATATATATATAAATAAGAGACCAAAAAACATAGTTCAATGGACAAGTATATATAAATGCAACCTTATGGTAAATATGACACTGACTGTAACTTGGCAAACAAAGGCCAGTGTGACACTTACTGTAGAAAGGCATACAAAATAAAAACTGAAGTGCTGGTCCACCAGCTGTAGGCACTACCTAGCAAGTGCTTTAAGCTTTAAAAGGCATTTGATTGATACTTGTTCGTTAAGGCCGGGAGATATGTGGGCCAATGTGCGAACTTGCCACATAAGCTCACATTCCTCAAGTTTAAGTTCCCATGGACCTCCTCATATATTGTGTTCTAACTGTTGTATTACTGCAAACACAAACTTGTGAGTGGGGTAATCTAAAATGTGTTTTGCCAATGCATTTGTAATAATCTGTTTGTGTATGCTGTACTGGTGTTCATATATCCTTTGTTTTATTTTTTTTTCCAGTTTTTCCAGTGTAGTATGATGCACACCCCTCGCATAAGGCTACATAGACTAACCCTTTGGTGTCACAGTTAAATTTGCCTTCTATATTGTATGCTCTGTCCCTAATACAAAGTTTGTTGCCCATCTTAATAAATTTATACTGAGGGCAACTACCACATTTTGCCATACCAAAACTACCCTTGCATATTTTTCTCTGTTTCTCTAACAGGCATTTATATTGGGTCCCCTCCTATACGTGAATCATGGGGCTGCTTATTTTATTAAGACCATTGTCTTCCAAAATTATGGTCCAATTCTTAAGAAGGATGCCCTTAATGTTTTTGGAATTTGTAGAATAGGTAACAAGAAATCTTGTGCCTGTATCAAGTGTTGGGTTCACCCTCTTTTGAATTGGCTGTTCAAAAGATGTATCATGTATTGCTTCATAGCCTTTGTGTACAATTGGTCTAAAATACCCTGACAGCCTTTTAGTATTTACCTCATGGAAGATGTGCTTATGAAAACTTGGTGGGTACCCCCCTCCTGAGGAACATAGATTTTAACAAATCACATTCTATCATGTAATGGGCATGCCTTCGTTGAAGGATGGAGTTCCGCTGTGGTGACCCCTAACCGGGAAAAGCCGAAAGAAGAACAACAACATTCTATCATGTAATCATTGTCACTTGAAACCATCCTAGCAGCCCTAAATACCTGACCCTTGACAACTGCCTTCTTCTGATGGTAAGGATGGCTACTTGAAAAATGTAAAAAAGCATTCAAGTGGGTTTATGATAGATGGTGGTCACATATCTACTATTCACTCTATCTTTAAACAGATATACATCCAAAAAGTTAGTGGAATCTATGCCCACTTGGAATGTAAATTCCAGAAACTCTGTTTAAGTGGTGATATCTATAATAAAGGACTCTATACTGGTGGCCTCACCTTTCCAAATGAAACACATGTCATCCTGGTATCTTGTATACCAAACCATGTAATCTTTGAACATTGTGTTAAACAAAAACACTCTCTCCCAATAGGCCATCACGCAGTTGGCGAAACTGCTACCACAGGGTGAACCCATTGCAATACCTTTTTTCTGAAGAAAAAATTGCCCATTAAACCACAGAAAATTGTTAGACAAGACTATGTCCGGAAGGGTTTCAATGACATAAATTTCTCCCACATCCATCCCTTTCATGAGCAAAAATTCTCTAACCCACTCAATACCTAACTCTTGTGGTATCACTATGTAGAGATCTTTAATATCTACCATGAAGAAGATAAAATTCTTATTAAATTCTTTGTTGATGTTCTCGATGAAACTGCATGAGTCATGGCAGATTTGTGGTTCAGTTTTTATATAAGGTTTTAACTTGTCGACAAATTTAGCACTTGCATATGTAACAGACCCCCTCCCATCCACTATGGGCCTGAATGGAGGGTTGCTCAGGTTCTTGTGGATTTTAGGAGAACCAAAAAACATTGGTATAATAGGTGCTGGCATTGTCAAATACTGAAGTGTATCAATGTGTATGCTGCTCCCTTCTAGAAATAAATACTTAAAAATGCTATTAATCCTCCTATAAGCACCAGTGACTTCATTAAGGTTGACATGCTCATAAACATCACTGTTTAAATAAACTTCCATTCTATTTGTATATTCAGTTTGGTCCATAAAGACCAGACCTCCACCCTTGTGAGGCTTCATGACTCTGATGTTACATAAATTTAACAAGTTAATAAAATTTAACTCATCAGAAGAAATATTCTTTTTAACATTCATGCTCTTCGAATTGTTAGATAACATAGCTCTTAGGTCCATCTCACAAACTTTTTCAAAGATAGCCAGAGACTCTTGAAGGGAAGAGTTAAATAAGCTGGACACTCAAGTTATTAGTGAGTGAAGAATTCACACCCATAAGACATGTCAAGTTAAGTTTGTACAAATAATTTCAAATCAATGATAGTTTTGACTAAATCGGCCTTTCTGTCAGGTACAAAAAGGAGCCCCTTGGCAAACACATTTACCAATGTATTATTAATGTCAAGAGAAGTAAAATTAAAGATTTTAAAATCTCCTTCCAGACTTACAAGGATGTTTAAATTGTCCTGATTCATCTCCTTTGCCAGTTTTGGCATCTCCTCTGGTGTCCCTAGTTCCTACTGTTCCGCCATTGATTGTGTTGGTTCCCCCGATGCTTCTGAAAACCCTGTTAATTATGCCTACTCACATTGTTGTTATTTGCAGCCTCTCTTTGTTGGCGGTTATTAGTTTGCTGCTGATTATTCCTAATCCGCTCACTGCGCCGTACTGAAGGTGTTTTTATGTCCGGTTCAGCATTCTCTATGCTGGCAGCAGAATTCAAATTGTCCATGTCATCAAGTGGGCATTGCTCAAGTGAATCATGAGCATTCATCATAGATTTAGAGGTTTCTGGGGCGGGGGATAAGCCAAACCCTTTGAATAATCATTAATGTCTCTTACAATTTTCTTCTTTTTAGTATCAATGGCTTTTACCAAACTGGAATCTATACTTGAGAAAATCCTGCCATAATCGAATCTGTACCTTGCAAAGTCTTTGTCCCTAGTGATAGTATGCTCCAACAATTCAAGCTCAGACTTGAGCGACTCAATTTCCAAGGTAAAATGTAAATAAGCATATAATCTGATCTGCCATAATAGTTCCAACCTTTCTAATTCTACTTCTATTGGTCCTCCTCTTATATTTGGTACTAACTGGTCTAAGATCCAAAATTTGAATGTATGGGTAGGATATTCAAACACATGCTTAGCTAAAGCATTTTCTTGTTTCAATTTGCTAATATTATAAACATGTTCGTAGATTCTAAGGCCTGGCAGGTTATAAGCATATAATCTGATCTGCCATAATAGTTCCAACCTTTCTAATTCTACTTCTATTGGCCCTCCTCTTATATTTGGTACTAACTGGTCTAAGATCCAGAATTTGAATGTATGGGTAGGATATTCAAACACATGCTTAGCTAATGCATTTTCTTGTTTCAATTTGCTAATATTATGCCATAATCAACTCCCCAGCTGGCACAAGCATCCTCAGAAACGGTCTCACAGAGATGGATAACTGGTGCCAGAGCTATGGCCTATAGCTACCTTCCTTTTGATGCATAGTCATCACCTTTGGTAATAACATCGTGCCTACACATTACCACATAGGTGATGATACATCATGTACGGTGGGTGTGATTTGTGATTTGGGGAAATGAATACTTAGTATTCTCGCCTTTGCCATTCACGTTGCCAGTGTTGTTGGACACACCTTCTATATAGCCCACCTTATCCCATAGGGTTTTACATCCAGATCAGGTGGGGTCATTGTGCCCCTATACTCATCAGGCCCATGCTTGGATACAATGTCCCATTTCAGATGTACCGTACTCAACACCTGCATCAACTGTAATGTCCACAAATGTACCCTAACCAAGTGGATCTAGGGAGTCACACAGATGGTATGTGCAGTTTGGCTATGGTGACCCCAGCTCTCCTCAGTTGCTTACTGCCTACTTGGATGCAATCTGTGCCTATTGTTTGAAGCCATGTCCATCATGGCATTGATGGACAGGCTCCACATCAGGATATCAAAGTCCCTTACAGCTACATGCTCCAGGGACGGGTACGTCAGCAATGATGTTAATAGGACATGCTGGAGGGGCAGATTCCCATCCCAGAGGCTCCACTCATTCAGGAATGAGATCCCAGTCCCACATACACAGAGACCCACACTGACCACCTACAGGTGACATCTTCACAGGTGGATGGTTGATCGTATGTTTAGCCCTGGGACATGTTCTGGGTCCCTGCTAGACAGAGGCAGAATGAAATGAACATATGTGGGATATCTTGTGTGACCTACTATTCACAGGCACAGTCTACTAATCTAGCAGGGTTGCAAAATACAAACACACTGTGGCTAGGCTTATACATGCCCTAGGGCAGATAGCTTAGTGTCAACCTCTGAACTTATGCTAATGTTTGGGATGCACATTGTTCAGTGATGGTACTGATTGCAGGTTTTGTTTCTTCTTTGCTTTCCCACTTTCTATGAACAACCTAAGTATCTGCATAACATATTTGATTATGACAGGGTTTCACTATATTATATATGTGTCTGTTGTCATATCACTGTGTACACATGGCAGATTGGTGAATAGTGTGAGGTTCCTGGGTTGACACATGCAACTGACGGATATGTGTGGCCCACTGCTGCACTCAGACTAAGTCTAAGACTAAGTGTGTGAGCATGCCCAGTTCAGACTTTGTGTTTTGTTGCCTGACATTTGTCTCATATATTCAAGTGTGTGAGCATGCCCAGTGTGACCTTGCAGTATGTTGCTGTCTGAGGTCCACTACATTTGTTGATGTGTGTGAACATTACCAATATTAACATTTATACTATATGTGTGTTGAATATCAGGTTCTATTCTTACTGCAGGCCTCACCTTTGTGTCTTAACTCGGCAGGGATTATGCTATGCCTGCAAGGTTTCCATGAGATACTTTGCATAGACTTATCAACATTTTTTCATACAAGCTGACCATTGACATACTGTCATGGTTTAGTGGTTCTGTACTATGACTATAGTGCACTGTATCCTGGGTTCTAGGACTGTCACTGCTTCATACTTTCATACATGGCAGAACAGACTGCTTCAAGAAAAGTGAAGCAAATATGAACATGTTAAACTGCTTTTGCTGACATTTGACCAGACGTGCACAACATTGCTCAATGTTGACCAACATTGCTGAACAGTGCACAATGTTGCTCAACATTGCCTGTAGTTGTGCCACATAGTGTGTGCAATTTTGTTTACATATACTAAATAGTGATGAGAGCTGTTTAGCACTGCTTTATATTGCTTAACACATAGCAATCATGCCTCAGGTAGTGCTGCAGGGCTGCCTATGTCGGATGCACGTTTTACACTCCCTATACATGTTTGTTAACAGGTAGTGTCAAGTTAGGCATCCCTTTTACTATATGTGCGAGTCAGAGAGAGGTATAATTTCCAGGGTTCCTACTGAGCCAGTGTATATGCCAAGGCCAAAGCATACTGGGCATGCCTCCTTCTGCCTACTGGGGCAGGCTCAGGTTGTTCCTCCTCTGAGTCACGCTCTGCCTGTGATGGCCTTGGCAATGGTGGGGGGCTGCTGTGCCCGGCCCTATGCTGCTCCTGCTGCAGCTGTTTTTGCAGGATCATATTGTGTAGCATAGCACATACCATGACTATTTGGGTACATGTAGTTGGTGAGTACTGCAAGGCTCCACCAGATGTGTCCAGGCACCAGAACCATGAATTGAGCAGCCCAAACACACGCTCGATTACATTTTGTGTTTGTGCATGTGCCTCATTATGGCGTTCCTGTTCAGGTGTGTGTGCATTTCTGATGGGTGTCATCAGCCACGGCTCAAGTGCATATCCAGCATCCCCCACTAGGTGACCATGAGGGATGTCCCCATTGGCAAATGTCTGGTACAGTTGTGTCAGATGCCAGATATGGGAGTCATGGTAGCTTCCAGGGCAGCCAGCACACACATTCATTATTATGCCCTGGGCATCACACACAATCTGGCAGTTGATGGAGGGGTAACCCTTGCAGTTATAGTAGACCCTACCCCGCTCACTGGCTGGTGCCTTGATGTGAATGTGCATGCAGTGTATTGCACCCACTACCTCAGGGTATTCCACTATTTGCTGGAAGAGACGCATATTGCTGGCCAGTACCTCACGGGAATTGGGGAAATATACATGCTCACCGACATGTGCTGACATGGCATTCAGGAACTGGTGCAGTACCCTGGATGCTGATGCCTGTGAAATCCCCATCATTTTGCCAGTTGGTCTCTGGAAGGTACCTGTTGCTAGTATACTTAGGCCAACATATATCTTGGTTTCCCCTGGGATGGGTTCCCCTCTGTTGGTTCTGTGTGTGAGGCGTGGCCTGCACAGCTCAACAATTTGCTGCATGAGGTCTCTGTGCACTCTATAGTGCTCCACTATCTCCAGCTCATGTAGCCCCTGGTAGGTTATCCTAGGCCTGTACACTCTTCTCCGTCTCCTCACTGTGGGTTGCTCAGCAGCATTTGCATTGTCACCACCCTCAGCATGTTGCATATGTCGCCTTATAACAGCAATGGCAGCCCCTAACATTTCTTTATCTCAGTAAAGCTTTTTCAGTTTTCACTTCTATTAGCTTACTGCAGTGTTGCAGTGTCTCTGAGAAAAACATAGTGAAAAGTAGTTTGCTGAGTTTTAAGTGCTGGGCTGGGCTAGTGTACTGCCTGTGTAATTGCCTGATTCTGATTGTTTTCACCTGCTAGCTCTGCTAGTTCTCCCTGGTTAACTTCCTACTATTTGTTGTGCTTCCTTTTCCCTTTCTGTTTCCTCAGGGGGGCAGCACCGCACACACCAGCTCACATGCACGCACACATGCTTACACGGGCTACAACTTGCTAACACGTGTGCACACAGGAGCAAACGTGCTTACACGGGTTTCGACATCCTTACACTTGCTTACTCCGGCTTAAACACGTGCACACAGGCACACACGCGCGCACACAGGCTTACTCGGTTTTACAGGCGCACACATGCACGCATACACATTGCAGGCATTTCTACAAGAAACTTTAGTGTTGTTCACGGCATACACCTTCAATTTCTTGCCTTTAGCTAGGGTACCTATTGACACACCTCTTCCAGTGATTAGCCACTCTACTCCAATGAGCTTCACTTCTCTCAGACATACTCCCCTTATGATGTCACCTATCTTCAACTCTGTTACACCCCTTACCCTACTCCTACACTACACTGACTGTGATCTTTTGCTATGTAAACTTGTGATTCACTATCCTTACCCTCATTTGCATAGGATTGTCTACTAATGCTCGGTTACAACTCTTAGACTGAGCTTCCCCCCTTAGCAACCTCTACTCGGTAGCCATGTTGTCTTTGGACTGCCATTCCCTTGCATTGTATATTAGGGATTACTGTAAAATCCACATGTATGCATTTTAATCATTGGTTTTCTGGTTTTTACAGTGCACCGTGTTTGCGCTGCGCGGCGCTGCGCTACGCTTAAACATCGGCGATTGGTAAAAAAAAATTATTTATTTTATTTTATTTTTGCATCGGTGGACATTGCCAATGGCCATATTTTTGGCCATTGGCATGCTTCCTCGACTGGATGCATCCTTTTTTTCAAGCTGTCACAGCTCCGTTTTGCTATTTGCAGAACTGTACTCAGTTGTCAACGGAGTACATTTCTGCAAATAACACTACTCTTACTCGGACAGGTTAGGGTTTCCTGAATCGCAATTTTACCTCATTTGCATGCCTTTCAGCAGCAAATGAGTTAATTTGAATATCCTAGCCCTGTCCGTGTAAGGGGAGTTTTAGGAGCTCTCTTACACGCCCCTGCTGGCTGTTCCTGGATCGCTCGGAAGACATGTTGGCTGCATGGAGTCTTACTCTACTTTTAGACTCCGTGCAAGCCTTCGTAAATCTGGCCCACCACCTGGAAGTACTTGATTATGGATATGGATAGAAAGATACAATTAGTGATGTTTTTAGACCCTTTAGTTATATATACAGGTCAGGCATATTTTTATCAATAAGAGGAATAGCTGTGGGTGGTAATTAAAGAGATGAAGACGTTTACTTGGTAAGGGAAGTGGAAGTGGGAAAAAGTTAAGCGGAGTAAATTGATTCTTTCCAAATAACAAGTGGTCGAATGTTATCTGATTTGAAGGGTACGTTAGAGCTGTACAGTTAAGTCTCACATATATAAATCAAGCAGAGTTGGATAGATCGAAGTAGAAAGAGATGACAATGAAACAGAAGACGAGAGCTAACTGGGAACATATATTTAGGAATGTAATAAAATGGCAGATGTTAAAAATTCCATACAGGCTAGTTTGCCAGAAATGTTAGGAACCAAATGGCTCTATCTACGAAAGTGATTCTTTTAAGTTGGGATATATGATTTTAATTGCCTAAAGTAGTGTGCAACTTTGGAGACCCCACCTATTCAAACAAAGGCATTTAACAAAATGCCTTCTGAAGTAATGCAGTTGACTGTCAAAAAAGCTGTTACATGAAAATTTAAATTAAAATCTAAACCAGCTGCAACTGCATTCTGTAATGCTGTAAAGGAAATAAAATAAACTAAATTGAGATCTATGAACTAAATGGAATTTGTGGGCACAATATATGCAGAATAATGTTGAAGAGGAAGGGTGAGGTTTAAGGGTAGGCAGGCTATTGGAATGTTAGATTCTCTGGTTTCTTGTCCAGATACCAGAAAATCAGGACTTCTGTCTTTAGTACCTAGTGATGGTAATAAACTCCTCATAAACACAAGCTCCTTCCCATCTATATCCTACTGCTACTGCTGCTGAATCCTCCAAGCTGTATATGCCAGTACTTAACTACGCAGCTATATACAACTATTGGAGAAAAAGAAAGACATGTAGATGAAAGCCTACTCAAAGATCACTCAGAATGTGACAATTTGGAGGGGGAAGATGGGTGAATGTCCAGACAGAGACCAGAAAAATCTATAGGTCCAATAAGTACATAACTTACATATTTCTCAGGTCCTGTTCAGACACTGGAACATCAGGGCAGACTCTCCAGTTAAAGACTGTGGCTTTACCTAGCACACCTACAAGAATGGTCACTCTAAAAGATGTTCTTATCGTAGAAATAGAGTCAAGGCTGTAATGTTTAGCAGAGATATGTAGGGCAGATCTGGTAGCTGCTGCTATCATTTCAAGTGGAAGGTTACGTAGGAAAGCCGTGGACATGGCTTGAGCACTAAGCAAGTCAGCATTTGGCAGAGCAGTAAACTACCTACCTGCTATTGTGTATCAATCAGGAAATGAGGTCTGAGATCCAATTTTGCCAGTGCAGTCTTGGTAATCTTTTGGCCAATAGTTGTTCATCTTTTCTAAGAACTTTTATGTTGTCCAAATAAAACCGTAATTGCCTGTGAACATCCAAGCAATGCAACAAGTACTCTCCTTTGTTGGAGTACTTCGGAAACAACACTAGAAAGGGAATGCACTGATTTAGATTTTGAGTGGCAACACTGGGCATAAATAATGGTTTTATCCCAAGGGATACCTTAGTCCTGATTGAAGACAATATAGAGGTACTGTGAAGAAAGAGTATGAAGCTCAGGAACTCTATTTTCCAAGGAAACAGCCAACAAAAGGTGCTGTTTTCCACAATAAGAATTTGATATCCGTTGATACTGTCAGTGTTTGACTCATCAAACTCCCAAGTACCAAGTTCAGATCCCAAGCTGGAGCTGGTTTAACTACTGGGATCTGGAATGAAAAATGCCATTGGGAACTGAAAGCTCTTGGCCATTACTGGAATTGGAGAAACTAAGCTGTTAGTTGAAAGAGCTGAATGTCTGTGTGAGGCCATCCGGATAGGTGACTCTGCTCTGTGGAAGAAGAAAATGTTTCTTCTTCAGATGAGGCTACAGCAAGGGAAATCAAGTCTGACAGGGCCAGAAGGGTGCTATGAGAATAAGCTGAGACCTTGCAAGCTTTGACTTTCTGTATGTCTTGATAGCAGGGGAAGAAGAGGGTAGGCAGAGAAGATCTGGGGGCCAACCATGGGAGAATGCAGCTCTGAGTTATCTGTCTTTTATGGGGTACACTGCAGAAGGGGTACCTGTCTTTGGTGTTGAATGTTGAAGCAGAAAGATCCCAGAAAAGTGCTTCCTTTTGAATATAGAGTGCTACTCTGCTGTTGAGAGACCATTCGTATGGTAGAGGGTACTAACTGTACCAGTACTGATGTTCCAGTATCTGAACAGTACTGGAGAAATCATATATGTATGCTACATGACAATGGAAACTGTTACTAGTTTGTTTTATTTCCTATTAATGCAGTAAACTTGTGTAATGTTTAAAATATGATGATTAGATAAAGATGTTTAAAAACAAGCTGGGAAAGAGATATGTTGCAATGAGTAGGGTGATGTCTCACTGCTCACAGTGACCACTAGAGGCTGCAGCAAAGAGAACAGTTGTGTCCCCTTACCATATTTGTAGATGCTCGAGTAGATTATGTTGCAGTATTGATTTTGGGTCTTCCAGCCATGCAGAAACCTGTGTCCAGCCCCATTTCCAGAGTCTTTGCAAAATCCCTAGCAAACGGACATCCAAAGACTAATGTCTAGAAATCAGGATGTAGGATGTGTGTCCATCAGTACCATCTTCAGGTCTGATGCCTGATGACAGCAGAACCTCCTCAGTTGTCTGAATCTGAATGAGGAGGAGGAAGATGATAGTAGGTAGAGACGTGGTGATCGTGATGGAGATGAAATGACTATCTGCAGAGAACCCCTCTACAACTTGCACCTAGCAGGGGGAAGAAAAGTGTTCAGCAGATAGATGGTGGGTGTATGCACTGCATCACTGATCTACTCAAACATCTGCAATTATGGTGAGTGGGACACAGCTGTACTATGTTCTTCATAGTCAATGCTGCAGTACTGATTTTTGGGAAGACTCCCAAAGCCAGCAGTTGGGTGGTAGGCTATCTGTATGATGCTAGGAAATAACGATTTGCAGGATGGCAGTAGCAAAACCTGGACCAGCCCTGGAGACATTGCCTTGGTGATAGTGTTTTGTAAATGTGTGCACAGAGTTCCATGTAGCTGCCACTAGGATGACCTGGGTAGGGACTCCTTTGAGGAAAAGCAGTGGCAGATTCCCCATGCCTGGTGAAGTGGGCTTTAAGATGCCCAAATAGAATTTTTCCATGGTGGGAGTAATAAAGCTTAATGCGGTTGGCTATCCATTTGGAAATGGTTTGTTTTTTAGCCATGCCTGCCCTGTTTACCCTCTGTGAGAGCCAACAGTAATACCTCCATTAATGGTTTTTGTCCTGTCTAGATATTACCTGATTTGCTTGTGTACATTCAGGGAATGAAGGACTTGTTCTGCCCTGTTCTTTGGATTTGAGAAGAAGACTGGCAGGTGGACAGCCTGGTTTAGTTTAAGTTCTGATACCACCTTAGGCATAAAATACGGGTTTGTTCTCAGTTTTACCATGTGAAAGACAGTACAGTGCTCTTTGCACGAGGGCTTGTACCTCTGAGACCCGCTTTGCTGATGTGACAGTCATAAGGATGGTCTTCCAAGTGAGTCCCTTTAGAGAGACAGTGGTAGCTTGTGCAAATGTGGGCAAGGTGAGTTTCTCAAGCACATAATTTAGATCCCAGGAAGGAACAATGTTCCCTTTTAGGTGATCTGCAGTGAATTACCCCTTTAGGAAAAGCTTTATGTGTGGGTGTGAAAAGATAGGTGCAGCACTGTGCAGGCAAGCTGAGATGGCAGATGCATGTACTTTAATACTGGATTAGGAAAACTCTTGTCTAAACATGCCTGAAAGGTACACCTGGACTAAGTTGATGTCTGTCTGAGAAAGGTAGGTGTTCTTGCCATGACACTAGATGGAGAATCTCTTCCATTTTGCCAGGTATAATTTTGTGGTATTTGGTTTTCTTGTCTCTTTTAGAATGGAAAACACATCCTTAGGATAGCAAACATTCCTTGGTGTCAAAACCTAATCTGGCGAGCTGTTGACCCGATTGTGGCTAGATGAGAATGGACCCTAGACCCACTTGGGTTGTCTGAGATGATCTACTACCTGTGGTAGGGTGTGGGATCACCCCTTGCTGAGGGTCAACAAAAGGGAGAATAATTGCTGCCTTGGCTAAAAGGGGACAACTAGGATCATGCTGGGACTGTCTGCCCTGACTTATCAGTACCCTGGTGATCACAGGCAAGGGCAAGAATGCATCCAGGAACAAGTTTGTCCATGTGAAAGAGAAAGCATCTATATTCCAACTCCCTGTCAGTTGAATTCTGGAGCAGAACTTTGTAGTTGTCTGTACTGGTGAGATGCGAATAGGTCTACTTAGGGGGACCCCCCCCATACCACACTAGAGTTAGATCCAGGACCACCCTCCAGCATCCATTTATTGGGGTCTTGAAAGTCTCTGCTTAGACAATCTGCCATGGCATTGTCATGACATGGAATATACATGCTATGAGAGTCGGTCTTAATTCTTGAGACAGCATCCAAATCTGTCTCGTGAGGCTGCACAAAGGATACACAGGTTACTCCCCTTGCTTGTTTATGTGCCATATCATTGTGGCATCTGTCTGAGTCTGCAAGGTCCCTGGGCTTAAATTCTGCTGAAAAGCCTTTATGGCCAGGTCAACTGCTAGTAGCTCCTTTCAGTTTATATGCAGTTTTCTCTGCTGTGGAGTTCAGATGCCTTGTACTTTCAAGGATTCTAAGTGGCCATCTGAAACTGTCTGTGGTGATGGTCTTGTCTGTTTCTGGTATGGAGAAATTTTCTCCTAGGTTCTGCAGTAATGGTGCTCTTCCACCATAGGAGTTCCCTCTTCAGGCATGGGAAGAGTGACAGTTGGGTTATCAAGGGGTTGAGAATGCTGTTCAAAAGCATTTTTTAGGAACCATTGAAATTTTCTCATATGTACCTTTGCAAGTGGGATCATGATAATGCAGGATGCCATGTAATCCAGAATCCTCAGAAATTCCCTTGCTGAGATGTGAAAGTATTTTGGTAACAGGCTGTCCAGGTAGTTTGTCAGGAAAGATATCTTGTCCTGGTGAAGGAAGGCTTTCTGTTGAGCCAAATCTATGTA
Source organism: Protopterus annectens (assembly GCF_019279795.1). Classification (NCBI taxonomy): domain Eukaryota; kingdom Metazoa; phylum Chordata; order Ceratodontiformes; family Protopteridae; genus Protopterus; species Protopterus annectens. The sequence continues at coordinate 590,462,046 of NC_056746.1, forward strand.
TACTCCAAGAAAGAGGATCCTTGTTTGTGGAAGAGTTTGTGACTTTTGTATATTTAAGGTGAGACCTACCTTCTGTCTACTGTGATCTGCAAGACGTCTATAAGGTCTTTGTTGTGGATTTTCCCTGAATAAGACAATCATCTACATATGGGCTAAATATGAACTCCCTGAGTTTTGCAATACGCTTTCAGCAAAGATAAGCATTTTGTGAAAATTCCGGGAATAGTGGATAACCCAAATGATTAAGCACAGAACTGGAAGTAGGAGCCTGTAGATACAAATCTTAGGTATTTTCTGTTTCTGTCTGCTATGGGGACATGAGGTAAGCATCTTTTTTTAACAAGAAACATCCTTATTAAATTATCACATATGACACAGGCAATCTTACATTTATGTAAATAAAAATAAACCATACTGACACAACCTCAGTTGCAAACACTGCACATTAGAAGCCATGGTGACACAAATGTAGCTGCAAACATTATACATCACTTATAGTATATATCCAGTCATTGTCAGTCAGACATTACATAGCTCATTCAAGCCCTGCCTTCTTTTAAACCTTGTTCCTCCTTTGCGTGTATTGATCCCACAATTCCCATTTTTTTCCTGTGTAATTTGCTCCTACCCTTTTCTAAAGATCGATTCCAGTTGTTTTATCTGTTACTATCTTTGCTACTTCTAGTACAGCTGGTTTAGACTTTAATTTTCATTTTCTAGTAACTGCTTTTTTGGCAGCCACCGTAATTAGACTGAGCAAGGCCTTACTATGTATAGGCAATTCTGATTCTGTATCATAGCACAAAAAATGTCCTTACTTACACATATTTTCTCACACAGAATCACTGACAGAGCAGTCTGCAGGGAATCTTTAAAGTCTGCCAACTCATTACACTCCCAGAAAATATGTTCTCAGTTACCTCCTTCTTCCCCATCACACCACAAACATTTGCGGCCTACCTGAGGAAAAGATTCTTTGGGGACTACTTGGATTATAAAAATACCTACACAGTATGTAAACACTTCCAAGCAAAGATCCTAAATATTCTAGATTTTTGATGCATATTTGTGAGATATTCATATATCCCCCCCATTGTTTCTTTGTGAATTGCTTATCCAATCTCTCTTCCCAATCCTTTCTAGCTTCCTCTGACTGATTCTTATAGTTATCATGTAATATTTTATATGATCTACTAATTATTCCTTTCTTAACAGAAACTTCTGAAAGAACTCCAAAAAAGAACAAACTGGTAAAATATCAAAAAAGCAAGCAGGGTGTAAGTACTCCAAACAACACTATTTATTGTGAGCGCTTTCGTCAGAGACAATGCTCCAACTTCATCAGACAAAAAAAAAGACAACAATTAACCATTGTATATACTTACAAGTGGATGCAATTAACCCAATCACAAATTAACCATCAGTAAATTACATTCACTAATTCATGTAGGGTTATAAAAACATCTAACTCCATTATGGCAACAGTAAACAATTCAACTAACACACGATATCCTCCATTTACAATATGTATACTTAAAACCATATACAAAACATATCAGAAACCTATACAAAAGTATATGCATATAATAAAAATATATACATTAAAGATTAAAAATTGATAAGGTGTAATACCCTTTCAGCTAAAATTAGGGGAGCTAAACACATAGTTGATACCAGAGTGAATAATTATAAAGTAAAAATTAAAACTTGAATGATTTTTACTTAAGTTGCATTTTTAAATGTAGGAATAATTATGCACATGAATATATATATATATATATATATATATATATATATAAATAAGAGACCAAAAAACATAGTTCAATGGACAAGTATATATAAATGCAACCTTATGGTAAATATGACACTGACTGTAACTTGGCAAACAAAGGCCAGTGTGACACTTACTGTAGAAAGGCATACAAAATAAAAACTGAAGTGTTGGTCCACCAGCTGTAGGCACTACCTAGCAAGTGCTTTAAGCTTTAAAAGGCATTTGATTGATACATGTTTGTTAAGGCCGGGAGATATGTGGGCCAATGTGCGAACTTGCCACATAAGCTCACATTCCTCAAGTTTAAGTTCCCATGGACCTCCTCGTATATTGTGTTCTAACTGTTGTATTACTGCAAACACAAACTTGTGAGTGGGGTAATCTAAAATGTGTTTTGCCAACGCATTTGTAATAATCTGTTTGTGTATGCTGTACTGGTGTTCATATATCCTTTGTTTTATTTTTTTTTTCCGTTTTTTCCAGTGTAGTATGATGCACACCCCTCGCATAAGGCTACATAGACTAACCCTTTGGTGTCACAGTTAAATTTGCCTTCTATATTGTATGCTCTGTCCCTAATACAAAGTTTGTTGCCCATCTTAATAAATTTATACTGAGGGCAACTACCACATTTTGCCATACCAAAACTACCCTTGCATATTTTTCTCTGTTTCTCTAACAGGCATTTATATTGGGTCCCCTCCTATACGTGAATCGTGGGGCTGCTTATTTTATCAAGACCATTGTCTTCCAAAATTATGGTCCAATTCTTAAGAAGGATGCCCTTAATGTTTTTGGAATTTGTAGAATAGGTAACAAGAAATCTTGTGCCTGTATCAAGTGTTGGGTTCACCCTCTTTTGAATTGGCTGTTCAAAAGATGTATCATGTATTGCTTCATAGCCTTTGTGTACAATTGGTCTAAAATACCCTGACAGCCTTTTAGTATTTACCTCATGGAAGATGTGCTTATGAAAACTTGGTGGGTACCCCCCTCCTGAGGAACATAGATTTTAACAAATCACATTCTATCATGTAATGGGCATGCCTTCATTGAAGGATGGAGTTCCGCTGTGGTGACCCCTAACCGGGAAAAGCCGAAAGAAGAACAACAACATTCTATCATGTAATCATTGTCACTTGAAACCATCCTAGCAGCCCTAAATACCTGACCCTTGACAACTGCCTTCTTCTGATGGTAAGGATGGCTACTTGAAAAATGTAAAAAAGCATTCAAGTGGGTTTATGATAGATGGTGGTCGCATATCTACTATTCACTCTATCTTTAAACAGATATACATCCAAAAAGTTAGTGGAATCTATGCCCACTTGGAATGTAAATTCCAGAAACTCTGTTTAAGTGGTGATATCTATAATAAAGGACTCTATACTGGTGGCCTCACCTTTCCAAATGAAACACATGTCATCCTGGTATCTTGTATACCAAACCATGTAATCTTTGAACATTGTGTTAAACAAAAACACTCTCTCCCAATAGGCCATCACGCAGTTGGCGAAACTGCTACCACAGGGTGAACCCATTGCAATACCTTTTTTCTGAAGAAAAAATTGCCCATTAAACCACAGAAAATTGTTAGACAAGACTATGTCCGGAAGGGTTTCAATGACATAAATTTCTCCCACATCCATCCCTTTCATGAGCAAAAATTCTCTAACCCACTCAATACCTAACTCTTGTGGTATCACTATGTAGAGATCTTTAATATCTACCATGAACATGATAAAATTCTTATTAAATTCTTTGTTGATGTTCTCGATGAAACTGCATGAGTCATGGCAGATTTGTGGTTCAGTTTTTATATAAGGTTTTAACTTGTCGACAAATTTAGCACTTGCATATGTAACAGACCCCCTCCCATCCACTATGGGCCTGAATGGAGGGTTGCTCAGGTTCTTGTGGATTTTAGGAGAACCAAAAAACATTGGTATAATAGGTGCTGGCATTGTCAAATACTGAAGTGTATCAATGTGTATGCTGCTCCCTTCTAGAAATAAATAATTAAAAATGCTATTAATCCTCCTATAAGCACCAGTGACTTCATTAAGGTTGACATGCTCATAAAGATCACTGTTTAATAAACTTCCATTCTATTTGTATATTCAGTTTGGTCCATAAAGACCAGACCTCCACCCTTGTGAGGCTTCATGACTCTGATGTTACATAAATTTAACAAGTTAATAAAATTTAACTCATCAGAAGAAATATTCTTTTTAACATTCATGCTCTTCGAATTGTTAGATAACATAGCTCTTAGGTCCATCTCACAAACTTTTTCAAAGATAGCCAGAGACTCTTGAAGGGAAGAGTTAAATAAGCTGGACACTCAAGTTATTAGTGAGTGAAGAATTCACACCCATAAGACATGTCAAGTTAAGTTTGTACAAATAATTTCAAATCAATGATAGTTTTGACTAAATCGGCCTTTCTGTCAGGTACAAAAAGGAGCCCCTTGGCAAACACATTTATCAATGTATTATTAATGTCAAGAGAAGTAAAATTAAAGATTTTAAAATCTCCTTCCAGACTTACAAGGATGTTTAAATTGTCCTGATTCATCTCCTTTGCCAGTTTTGGCATCTCCTCTGGTGTCCCTAGTTCCTACTGTTCCGCCATTGATTGTGTTGGTTCCCCCGATGCTTCTGAAAACACTGTTAATTATGCCTACTCACATTGTTGTTATTTGCAGCCTCTCTTTGTTGGCGGTTATTAGTTTGCTGCTGATTATTCCTAATCCGCTCACTGCGCCGTACTGAAGGTGTTTTTATGTCCGGTTCAACATTCTCTATGCTGGCAGCAGAATTCAAATTGTCCATGTCATCAAGTGGGCATTGCTCAAGTGAATCATGAGCATTCATCATAGGTTTAGAGGTTTCTGGGGCGGGGGATAAGCCAAACCCTTTGAATAATCATTAATGTCTCTTACAATTTTCTTCTTTTTAGTCTCAATGGCTTTTACCAAACTGGAATCTATACTTGAGAAAATCCTGCCATAATCGAATCTGTACCTTGCAAAGTCTTTGTCCCTAGTGATAGTATGCTCCAACAATTCAAGCTCAGACTTGAGCGACTCAATTTCCAAGGTAAAATGTTTTATGAGCATTTTAGGAAATTCTGTGCCTTGCTGATCAAATAAGGCGATCATTTTGTGATGGAACACATAATTATTTACCAGCCCTACTCGATAACGCCATTGGCATAACCCTTTGGTCACAATCTTTTTGAGATGCATTAATGAAAATAGGACACCTCCAACTGTAATTTACGGCATTTATAGAGTTTTTGGTCAAAGTCATTGAGGTGTGTTACGATAGAGGTAACAGAATTATCAGTTCCAATGAGAGTACTAGGATTAATTACATTATTAAAAAATGAGGCATCTCCTAAATAAGTTACCATGGAGGGAATAGCCTCAGCTCTCATAGCATTCGATACCTGTCCCTGTTCGGCAGCTAACAAACTGTTTCTGTCATCAAAGTTAGCTGAATTTCCCTCATTCAAAGTTGTTCTCAATGTTGCAGTTGATACCTCAGAGAACATGAGGGACTGACCACTTAAACCCGGGCGGTTAGTTGTTGACCCAGTTGGTCTTTGACCACTGATAATGCTCCTGTTATCCATCCATTGTGTTAAGGTATTAACCCTGTTGAAGTAGCTCCTGCACCAAGGCAGTAAGATTAACAATGGCATTCACCTCAGTGGTTGCACTTGGTGAACTTGCCATACTGTTGTCTTGTGAAAATAGAGACTGTGATGGTGCACCAACACCACTTGCCATACAGAAAACAATGAAAGAACTCCAAAAAAGAACAAACTGGTAAAATAACAAAAAAGCAAACAGGCTGTAAGTACTCCAAACCACACCACTTATTGTGAGTGGTTTCATCAGAGAGAATGCTACAACTTCATCAGACAAAAGAAAAGACAATTAACCTCTTTATATACAAGTGGATGCAATTAACCCAATCACAAATTAACCATCAGGAAATTACATTCACTAATTCATGTAGGGTTATAAAAACATATAACTCCATTATGGCAACAGTAAACAATTCAACTAATACAAGATATCTTCTCCATTTACAATGTGTATACTTAAAACCATATACAAAACATATCAGAAACCTATACAAAAGTACATGCATATAATAAAAATATATACATTAAAGATTCATGATTCACTTGAGCAATGGCCACTTGATGACGTGGACAATTTGAATTCTGCTGCCAGCATAGAGAATGTTGAACCGGACATACAAACACCTTCAGTATGGTGCAGCTAGCAGATTAGGAATAATCAGCAGCAAACTAATAACCACCAACAAAGAGAGGCTGCAAATAACAACAACAATGCGAGTAGGAATAATCAAACAGGGTTTTCAGGAGCGTCGGGGGAACCAACACAATCAATGGTGAAACAGCAGGAACCAGGGACACCAGAGGAGATGCCAGAACTGGCGAAGGAGATGAATCGGGACAATTTAAACATCCTTGTAAGTCTGAAAGGAGATTTTAAAATCTTTAATTTTTACTTCTCTTGACATTAATAATGACATGGTAAATGTGTTTGCCAAGGGGGGCTCTTTTGTAGCCGACAGAAGGGCCGATTTAGTCAAAACTATCACTGATTTGAAACTATTTGTATGCAAACTTAACTTGACATGTCTTATGGGTGTGAATTATTCACTCACTAATAACTTGAGTGTGCAGCATATTTAACCCTCCCCTTCAAGAGTCTCTGGCTATCTTTGAAAAAGTTTGTGAGATGGACCTAAGAGCTATGTTGTCTAACACTTCGAACAGCATAAATGTTAAAAAATATTTCTTCTGAGTTAGATTTTATCAACTTGTTAAATTTATGTAACATCAGAGTCATGAAGCCTGTCAAGGGTGAGGTCTGGTCTTTATGGACTAAACTGAATATACAAATAGAATGGTAGTTTATTTGAACAGTGATGTTTATGAGCATAAGACGACCACAATCAAAAACTTCTTGAAACAACAAAGATGATGGCAAACCGTGATGAAGAACAACCAGTTTATTAACTTTAAAACAGTCCGTATGTAACACTGAAGTGCTTTTCATCCGGGAAATACACAAACTTCATCAGATAAAATTCAAAGTGAACTGTTGCATTTAAATGGTAAACGTAAGATCAGCTGATATTTCAGGATAGAAAATTAAAGCAATATACCTTGTTCAATGAATGTATGTCACAGAAGCTTTCTATTTTTCATACAACATATCCTAATTGAACAAAATAAAATGAGAGAAAAACCTTTTACTTAATATTAATTGAGTTAATTTCACTTAAAAAATATATTATAAAAATACCAATATCTATATAAAACAGTCTTAATCAAACAGCAGCAAAATATAGCACCTAGATCTATCAAATATTATTCAGGAAGTATATACACATGCACATAAAAATGCCTTATGTTAGTTATTGTTGAAGCTACCTACGAAGACTCTTAAGTTTTAAAATAGCCATAATTGAACACATATCGTTAAGGCCTGGCAGGTTATAAGCATATAATCTGATCTGCCATAATAGTTCCAACCTTTCTAATTCTACTTCTATTGGCCCTCCTCTTATATTTGGTATTAACTGGTCTAAGATCCAAAATTTGAATGTATGGTTAGGATATTCAAACACATGCTTAGCTAATGCATTTTCTTGTTTCAATTTGCTAATATTATAAACATGTTCGTAGATTCTATCTCTTAATCTACGAATAGTTTTGCCCATGTAGAAACATAGGCAAAACTGGCATTTAGCTAGGTAAACAACCATCTTAGAATTACAGTTGAATTTACCTTTGCTTTTCAAGTTTAAATTATTAATATTTATCGAATTACCCACTAAAATGTATTTACAATAAGGGCAGGAGCCACAATTATGCATGCCCTTCTTATTATTGGCATTATTATTATTTTTATGTATGCTCTCCAAAAGTTCTTTAAAATTCTTTCTCTTCTAACAGTAAATTTGGGTACTTCCCCTATTTTCTCTATTATTTCCTTATATTCCTTTAAAATATTCCAGTTTTTATATACACTATTTTTTAAAAAATAAAAATCAGAATTGAAAGTGAGAATGAAACTATATTCAAAATGTAAGGTCTTTTCAATTGTCGTTCCATTCACGGAAAGATCCAAAATTTCATAATCAACATTCCCATTTACATTCACTATTGGTCTTGGATTTGTAACTCTGACTTGTCGTTAACAATTGGTGTATAAATGCCTCTACATCTCTTCTCTTTGATCTCATCAATAATCTTGTCCAAGAACACATTTGGATATGCCCTTCTAAGAAACATATCCTTTAAATTCCTGCATTCCTTGTTGAAATCATCTTCCCTTGAAATCATTCATGCTGCCCTCACCAGTTGTCCTTTGACTACTGACTTTTTTTGGAAAATGGGATGGGCACTTGAATAATGCAGGAAAGTATTAGAATAAGATGGTTTTCTGTAGATTCTTGTTTCATACTTTTTGTCAGTAGTATTCTTAATCAGGAGTACATCCAGAAATGGAATTTGTTTCTCTTCAAAATTATATGTAAATTCGAGAAAGTTAGTACTTTCATTAAAGTATTTTACAAGGTTCTTAGCTTGGTCTTCATTTCCTTTAAACAATATAAATATATTGTCTAAATAACGACTATAATATATTATTTGTGAATTTATATGTTCCTTACTAAATATATAGGACCTTTCCCAGTAGTTCATAACCAAGTTTGCAAAACTTGAACCGCAGGGGGAACCCATCACCACTCCGCTTTTCTGATGGAAAAAACTATTCTTGAAAGTTATATAATTATGTGCCAATACTATACTTAGTAATTATTCTACTAAAATCAATTCAGATGTAGGTGCACCTTTTTCTTTTAAGTTCAAAATTACTCATTCTACACCTTAATCTTGTGGAATTGAGGTGTAGAGGTCTTTTACATCCACTGTTAATAGATTATTGTATTCTTCAAAATTTATATTATTAATCTTCTCTAAAAAAGACCAGGAATCCTTACTTATACATGTTTCAGAAGTCACATATTTTTTGAGAAGCCCATCAACTACTTTAGCACATGCATAGGTTCCTACCATTCACAATAGGCCTGAGGGGTGTATCACTCAGTTCTTTGTGTATTTTAGGCACATCAAATATAACTGGAGCAATAGGTGTTGGCATAATCAAATAATTATATAACTCTATATCAATTCTCTGCATTATAAATAAATCATTGATATAGGATTTTAATTCTATTATTAGCTTGGTTATATTCATTCAAGGACACTGTTATAAGATTCAGATGTTAACATTCCTTCAATTTTATTCTCATAATCTACCTGATCCATGAATACCAGACCCCCACACCTTTGTCTGGTTTCATAATACGGACCTTAGTGTCCTTCAAATATTTAATCCAGTCTAGTTCTTCATTTGAAAGGTTATTCCTACTTATATTACTTGCTCTCTAATAATCTATTTGCCGAAAATCAAGTTCATACATTTTTTCAAACATATATAAAGAATTGTGTAGTGGTGGATTATAAGTGCTCGCTATTCTAAATTCATTTTTATCCATCTTATTCATATTACCCAACAATACTGTCAAATTCAACTTTCTCACAAAATTTTCAAATCCAATATACAATTAGCAACATTCAGTCTTTTTGTGGGAATGAATGTGAGGCCCTTTGCCAGCAAATCAGCTAGCTCAACAGGGACATGTACTGAGGAATAGTTGTAAATAGAAAAAGTCTCCCTCAGAATTTGTAATAATCAAAGGGTTATTTTGCAAAACATTGTCCACTGTCATATTTATTTCCATTTGTTGTTTCTTTCTCTGGTTTCGCTTGTTCTGCGTTCTCCCCCTCTGAAAACCCTATTGATTATTGTCCCAATGGTTGTTATTAGACTGAAAGTTAGATTTGGACTGATTCAGTAAGCGTTGGCTTCTACGAAGCCCTTCATCATTGTTATTATCTACAGACAAAGGCAAACTTGTCTGTGGGTTACTGTCAGGACTGGTTCTGTGTGAAGTGCTGGCCATTTCCATATTCTGTTCATGCATATTAGGATCTTGGTGATTTTGTACATTTCCAGGTTGTAGGGTACTATTTATATTTATATTTCCTTCACCTTCCTTCCTATATCCATTAGTTCTCCACTGTTGAGCTGGATGTGGGCGTGGATAGGCAGATCCTTGTTGATACTGCAAATGGTAGTGTTGTAATTTTTTACATTTCACTGCTCCTGCCTTATTTATGAAAGAATCAATAGTTTGAAATATATGAGAATATTCAAACTTGTACCTAATAAAATCAGGATGTGATTTAATCTGAGTGTCCAAGAGAATAATATTATCTTTTAGTTTTTCTACTGTTTTACCATAATTTTCTCTCATTACATCCAAAAGTTCAAGACCTTGTTTATTAACAGGACAACTGGTGAGGGCAGCATGAATGATTTCAAGGGAAGATGATTTCAACAATGAATGCAGGAATTTAAAGGATATGTTTCTTAGAAGGGCATATCCAAATGTGTTCTTGGACAAGATTATAGATGAGATCAAAGAGAAGAGAAGAGATGTAAAGGCATTTATACACCAATTGTTAAGGACAAGTCAGAGTTACAAATCCAAGACCCAATAGTGAATGTAAATGGGAATGTTATGAAATTTTGGATCTTTCTGTGAATGGAACGACAGTTGAAAATACCTTACATTTTGAATATAGTTTCATTCTCACTTTCAATTCTGATTTTTATTTTTTTTTAAATATTGTATATAAAAATTGGAATATTTTAAAGGAATATAAGGAAATAATAGAGAAAATAGGGGAAGTACCCAAATTTACTGTTAGAAGAGACAGAAATTTTAAAGAACTTTTGGAGAGCATACATAAAAATAATAATAATGCCAATAATAAGAAGGGCATGCATAATTGTGGCTCCTGCCCTTATTGTAAATACATTTTAGTGGGTAATTCGATAAATATTAATAATTTAAACTTAAAAAGCAAAGGTAAATTCAATAGTAATTCTAAGATGGTTGTTTACCTAGCTAAATGCCAGTTTTGCCCATGTTTCTACGTGGGGAAAACTATTCGTAGATTAAGAGATAGAATCTACGAACATGTTTATAATATTAGCAAATTGAAACAAGAAAATGCATTAGCTAAGCATGTGTTTGAATATCCTACCCATACATTCAAATTTTGGATCTTGGACCAGTTAGTACCAAATATAAGAGGAGGGCCAATAGAAGTAGAATTAGAAAGGTTGGAACTATTATGGCAGATCAGATTATATGCATATAACCTGCCAGGCCTTAACGATGTGTTCAATTATGGCTATTTTAGGCATTTTTACCTGCATATGTATATACTTCCTGAATAATATTTGATAGATCTAGGTGCTATTATATTTTGCTGCTGTTTGATTAAAACTGTTTTATATAGATATTGGTATTTTTATAATATATTTTTTAAGTGAAATTAACTCAATTAATATTAAGTAAAAGGTTTTTCTCTCATTTTATTTTGTTCAATTAGGATATGTTGTATGAAAAATAGAAAGCTTCTGTGACATACATTCATTGAACAAGGTATATTGCTTTAATTTTCTATCCTGAAATATCAGCTGATCTTACGTTTACCATTTAAATGCAACAGTTCACTTTAAATTTTATCTGATGAAGTTCGTGTAGTTCCTGGACGAAAAGCGCTTCAGTTTACATACGGACTGTTTTAAAGTTAATAAATGGATTGTTCTTCATCACGGTTTGCCATCATCTTTGTTGTTTCAAGATGTTTATGAGCATGTCTGCCTTAATGAAGTCAATGGCGCTTATAGGAGGATTAATAGCATTTTAATGATTTATTTCTAGAAGGGAGCATAGCCATTGATACACTTCAGTGTTTGACAATGCCAGCACCTATTATACCAACACTTTTTGGTTCTCCTAAAATCCACAAGGACCTGAACAACCCCCCATTCAGACCCATAGTGTATGGGAGGGGGACTATTACATATGTAAATGCTAAATTTGTGGACAATAAGTTAAAACCTTATATAAAAGCTGAACCACAAATCTGCCATGAGTCATGGAGTTTCATCGAAAACATCAACAACTTAGAATTTAGTGAGAATTATATCTTCCTCACAGTAGATATTAAAGATCTCTACACAGTGATACCAAAAGAGTTAGGTATTGAGTGGGTTAGAGAATTTTTGCTTATGAAAGGGATGGATGGGGGAGAAATTTCTGTCATCGAAACCCTTCTAGACATAGTCTTGTCGAACAATTTTCTGTGGTTTAATGGGCAATTTTTTCTTCAGAAAACAGGTATTGCAATGGGTTAATCCTGTGGTAGCAGTTTCGCCAACTGTGTGATGGCCTATTGGATGAGAGTGTTTTTGTTTAATAACACAATCTTCAAAGATTACGTGGTTTGGTATACAAGATACCAGGATGACATGCGTTTCATTTGGAAAGATGAGACCACCAGTACAGAGTCCTTTATTGCAGATATCACCACTTTAACAGAGTTTCTGGAATTTACATTCCAAGTGGGCATTGATTCCATTAACTTTTTGGATGTATATCTGTTTAAAGATAGGGTGAATAGTAGATATGCGACCACCATTTATCATAAACCCACTTACTCGAATGCTTTTTTACATTTTTCAAGTAGCCATCCTTACCATCAGAAGGCGGTTGTCAAGGGTCAGGTAGTTAGGGCTGCTAGGATGGTTTCGAGTGACGATGATTACATGATAGAATGTGATTTGTTAAAAATCTATGTTTCTCAAGAGGGGGCACCCACCAAATTTTCTTGAACACATCTTCCACGAGGTAAATACTAAAAGGCGGTCAGGGTATTTTAGACTATTGTACACAAAGGCTATTGAGCAGTACATGATACATCTTTTGAACAGCCAATTCAAAAGAGGGCGAACACAACACTTGATACAGGCACAAGATTTCTTGTTACCTATTCTACAGATTCCAAAAACATTAGGGACATCCCTCTTAAGAAATGGACCATAATTTTGGAAGACAATGGTTTTAATAAAATATTAAAAGCAGCCCCACGATTCACGTATAGGAGGGGACCCAATATGAAATGCCTGTTTGAGAAATGGAGAAAAATATGCAAGGGTAGTTTTGGTATGGCAAAATGTGGTAGTTGCCCTCAGTGTAAATTTATTAAGACGGGCAACAAACTTTGTATTAGGGACAGAACATACAATATAGAAGGCAATTTAACTGTGACACCAAATGGGTAGTCTATGTAGCCTTATGCGAGGGGTGCACATCATACTACATTGGCAAAACCAAAAGAAAAATAAAACAAAGGATATACGAACACCAGTACAGCATACACAAACAGATTACTACAAATGTGTTGGCAAGACACGTTTTAGATTACTCCACTCACAAGTTTGTGTTTGCAGTAATACAACAGTTAGAACACAAAATACGAGGAGGTCCATGGGAACTTAAACTTGAGGAATGCGAGCTTATGTGGCAAGTTCGCACATTGGCCCACATACCTCCTGGCCTTAATGAATATGTATCAATCTAATCCCTTTTAAAGCTTAAAGCACTTGCTAGGTAGTGCCTATAGCTTGTGGACCAGCACTTTAACTAAGTGTTTAAAGTATATTTTGTATGCCTTTCTACAGTAAGTGTCATATTGGCCTTTGTTTGCCTACCTACAGTCAGTGTCATATTTACCATAAGGTTGCATTTATATACACTTGTCTACTGGACCATGTTTTTTTGTCTCTTATTTATTTGTGTGTGTATATATATATATATATATATATATATATATTCATGTACATAAGTTGCATTTTTAAATGTAGGAATAAGTAAAATCATTCAAGTTTTAATTTTTACTTTATAATTATTCACACTTGTGTCAACTATGGGTTTAGCTCCCCTAATTTTAGCTGAAAGGGTTTTACACCTTGTTAATTTTAAATCTTTAATGTATATATTTTTATTATATGCATGTACTTTTGTATAGGTTTCTGTTATGTTTTGTATATGGTTTTAAGTATACATATTGCAAATGGAGGATATTGTGTGTTAGTTGGATTGTTTACTGTTGCCATAATGGAGTTAGATGTTTTTATAACCCTACATAAATTAGTGAATGTAATTTACTGATGGTTAATTTGTGATTGGGTTAATTGCATCCACTTGTAAGTATATAAAGTAGTTAATTGTTGTCTTTTGTTTTGTCTGATGAAGTTGGAGCACTGTCTCTGACGAAAGCGCTCACAATAAATAGTGTGGTTTGGAGTACTTGCAGCTTGCTTGCTTTTTTGTTATTTTAACAGCAACTTCTGTTCTAGATTCTACTAAAAACTCTACCAACGCTTATTTTTCATTTACAACCCTCCCACCTTATTTCTTTCACTTTGCCTATACTCTGGAATAAATCCTTGATAGGGAAGGCAATCTTTAACCCACAGTCCAGCCAAATAAGTTATTGGTGTTTTCTCATTCTATTACCTTTCCCTCTCTAGTTATTTGCTCCCTATTACCTTGGTTCTTTTGCCAGTTTTCTCCAATAAATTCCAGACCCCTCTTCCCTATTGTCTGTATCCCTAATTGCAGTCATCCCTATCAGCAGAATCTCCTTTTTCCACTTCCATGTTGGCTTAGTTCTTAGAATACTTTCTGCTACTTTACAAATATAATATTCTATAAGGCTATTGTTATTCTCCTTAAAAGTCTGCATCCAAAATCCCAGTCTCTCCTTGTTTCTTTAAGCTTCCCTCCTCTTTCCACTGTGAATTATATTTTTCTGCTTGTGCTATGTATAGGAGCCTTAACTGTGTTGCTCTGAAATACCCCTTCAAATCAGGTAATCTCAGTCTGCCTTGTTCTATTGGAAGAATAAGCTTATCCCACTTGACTCTTGCGGTCTTCCGCTCCCAGATAAATACCTTCAGCTCTTTATTAATTGCTATTCTCATCTGGTTGATAAAAGTATGCCTGACCTATGTATAAGACTAAAGGGACTAAAAACATTTTAACTGCTTGTATCTTACTATCAATATCCATATAACAGAGCTTCCATTTTCTTAGTTTTTGTATTATCTTTCCACATATCTTTAGCTGTCACACCAGAATGATTTTTTATCCATATTCCTAAATACATTTGATCATGTAGTCATAAGTATGGACATTGCTGACCTATTTCATGTGTATGCAAATAATTTACCACTATTGTCTTTGTTTAGCTTCATTAATTTTGTATCCCAAAAAGATTTGAAACGGTCTCAAAAGATTTCACAACACTGTAATGTCCCTTTCTGGTTTTGTTTGGTATAAAATAATATCTGAAAACAGAGCCAGCTTTTCTTGACTACCATACCAATTATATCATTGAATTTCTGATTCCATTATTTTCTTTACCAATGGTTCTAAATATAATCCAAATAACAAAGGGGAGAGAGGACACCCCTACCCGGTTCATCTGCTCAAGATGAAATTATCAGAGGACCCTACCCATTTTAATTTTGTCCTCCAATCCCTCATATATCCTCCCAATCAACCTTATAATTTTATCATGGAATGCAAATGCTTCCATTGCTCTGTTCATGAAGTCCCAGCTCTGTCAAATGCTTTCTCTGAATCAATACCCACAAAAAACAGTGGTATTTTCTTACATTCTTCTTCCCTCTGGATCAGGGTTCTGTTAATGTTGTCAAATGTTTGCCTCCCCTCCGCAAAACCACATTGATCCATATCTATCCATTTTGACATCACTTTTGCCATTATTTTAGCCATTATAGACACTTTATAATTATGGTTTAGTATTGAAATGGGTATGTATGAAGCTGGGTCTGATGGATCTTTAGCCTCTTTAGATATTACAGCTACCACCACTTTCTTCCAGGATGTTGGTACTTCTCCTCTGAAAATACAGTTAAACAAAACCATCCAGATCTTTATAAGTTTTTCCCTCCTAGCTTTCAAACTTCTACAGGAATACCATCTATTCCTGGGGACTATCCTGTAGATTGGTTATACATCCGTTTTATCTCATCTCCTCCTATTCTGTTAGTAATTGAGCATCTTCTACCTGTAACCTTGGTATATTTAATTCTTCCATAAACATTTCCATTTGTACCTTTTCATGACCTCCATATTTCTCTGCTTTATACAGACTTTCATAGAATTTCTGAAATATTTTGAATACTTACAGGATCCCTTGTCATCTTCCTTGTTAAAGGATCCTTAAGCTTGGTGGCAACCCTTTCTACTTTGTTGCCAGAGTCATTTTGCTAAAAGGTTTTGTGCTCTAGAATTAAAGAAAAAAAAAACAGCAGTCTTTCTAAACTCATGCATAAGGTAGTCCTTATTTTCTGCTGAGCATTCTGCAGTTGCTCCTCTTCTTACTCTGAGATTTCCCCCTTTTTTGCAACACTTTAACATTTGTCAGTCCTTCTAAATAATTCTTACTTTTTAACTATATTACACTTTTTTTCCTCCCTATTTTTAAACTCTACTTTAATTTCATCCCACTCCCTAGCTATATTTTCAGAAGAAATTTCTATCTTCTCTAATAGCTCCTGAATAATTTCCACTTCCCATTTCTTAAATTAATCTCTTTTCAAAAGATAGGTGAGAAAGCACCAGTATCTCATTTTTATTTCATTGTCCTGATTTTTTATTTTAGTTATTGGCGCATGATCTGAAATAGTTATTGGGTAAATATCAATACCTTCAATTAAATGCATATGTTCCTGTGAAATGTAAATTCTGTCTAGCCTAGCCCAGTTTTGTATCTTGGGGAATAATAAGTAAATTCACTCTGAACTCCTAGTACTGAATTCACATCTTCCTTACCAAATATTTTCATAAATGTCTTTAAAAATCTACCCTTCTTTGTTATATTTCGTTTCTGGGCCACTTCACTGTTGCAAACCAAATTCCAGGCCACACCTATAGGTAATATCCCTTGCTGAAAGCTGATTTCCCCCACAGTTTTTGTAAGCTCCATTATAGCAGTTTTCAGTGGAATATGAATGCATGCCAGTGTAATCTTCCCTTGACAGTAGCCCCTTAGTACTACAAATTTATCATTGTCTTCTTATCCTCTTATATCACTATTGGTGCTCCTCTTGCAATTAATATAAGTACTCCTCTCTTCCTTTTTCCCCATATATTCCGTTGAATAACCATCCTAAATATCATTCTTTATCAAATTCACATGTTCAGTTCTTTCCAAGTGTGTCTCCTGTAGCATATTTGTAGTATATATTTTTAATATAGTTCACTATTCTTTTTGTATTTGTGAGACAATTCATGTTTATAGAAATTACAGAGATCATATTCTTGAAAAAGTATTCCCACCTTTTATGTATAACCTTTTTGTTAAATGTCTAGTTCCAGCTTTTGTGTTACATGCATGTACTGTTTGGCAGGTTAATCTTTTATACAATTGCTTCTTGTCATCCCCATTTAAGCCTATGTCACACATCTTACAGAACTTTTTGTTTTAATGAAAACCCTCAAACAAAAATACAACCCCCCCCCCAAACCAATAAACTTAACACACAAAACTATGCTGCTGTTGTTGTTTGTCTTTTCGGCTTTTCCCGGTTATGGGTCACCACAGTGGAACTCCAGTCCACTAATGATTGGCAGTAGATTTTTTATGGTGCCGAGTTGCCAGCATGATGCCCAACCTTCAGCAAAGGCATGCCCATTCATGCATGTCTTTCGGAGGCCACTCAACCGTGGGGAGGACATGCAGACTCCACACAGAAGGCACTCCAGCCATGAATCGAACAGGAGAACCTCTTGCTGTGAGGCAAGAATGCTACCGCTGAACCACCGTGGCTTCTAACACACAAAACTATGTACATCTTCAAATATTGTAGTTTTACCCTCCTAATAGGAACAAATGTTCCAAATTGACAGCCACACATATAGCTTTGAGATAACCTAATAGAAAGGTTATCCATGATAACCTAATAGAAAGGTTATCCATGCTAAGATGCATGGTAGAGCCTGGGTTCTATTAAGTGCTGTCTGAGTTTGTCTTATCTTATAGCTCTCTCAGCTGGGAAAACACTTAAATGCTTTCAGAAAACATTTTATAAAAGCCATTTCCCTTTATCAGATTGTTTGCTAGAGGCATGAAACTAGGCAAAACTGCCAAGCATATATCTTTGCTAACTAGAAAAAAAAACTTATAATAATCAATATTCTTTTTCATTTATTTGCTGTCTCGAAAACTTGTTACTAGATTAAGCTGAAGTCCTTAACCCAGTCATTCCTCTACGCAAGAATAAAGAAAAGCACACTAATTTGTCTTTTAACCAGATTTTTTACATTGCAGTGCCTGCATTTTTCAAAATTGAAAAAAGAGAGAAGGGAAAAAGGAAAAAAAAAACTGAATCCCTTATTTAAATCTGTATCCCCATTACACATAAAAATAAATGAAAACACTATTACATACAAAGGAAACCATGCACTATCAAAATAGTACTATTAAGAAAACAATTTTTTTACTTCCCTCCTCTTTCCCTCTCCAGAGTATTTTTCTGAACATTACTGACATGAAGTCATGAAGTAGGGTATATGCTTTAGAGTCCCCTACAAGTTTAACAAATTCCAAAAAATTTCAGTATTTCCAGATTGTCTTTCTGTTTTGGCTCAAATTTTTTTGTTAGGGTAATAAATTAATACATTGTAATAATATAATAACTATTACAAATAGCTAAGTAAACTATATACAACATGTATGCCTAAAATAGATTTAAATATTACATTCCTATATGGATATATAGATAAAGAAAAACTACATAAGCAACTTCAATTTTCATTCGAGTCTCAGGTTCTAGCTGAAGAATGTGAATGAGATATATCACTTTCTTTCAGGATTGTTGATGAATTGTTTAGGATAGTTTTTGTATTCTTATCAGCTGTTTCCTTTAAAAAAGAATAAAAAGTCTTCAACAAGTGGCACAGCAGCAGATTTCCATTTTCTAGTTATACTTTTCCTTGCAACTGCTAGATGTTCTTATTCTGTCATGTTTCACAAATATAATCACTGCTTTGTAATCCCACATTTGTCACTT
Source organism: Protopterus annectens (assembly GCF_019279795.1). NCBI lineage: Eukaryota > Metazoa > Chordata > Ceratodontiformes > Protopteridae > Protopterus > Protopterus annectens. The sequence continues at coordinate 590,480,963 of NC_056746.1, forward strand.
TCCAAGTTAATGATTTTATTCTCCAAACATTCATTTCATGAAGTAGGGGCATATGCTTTAGAGTCCCCTACAAGTTTAATAAAGTCCAAGCAAGTCAAATATGTCCAGATTCTCTTATTCTATTCCTGTTCATTTCCAATGTGCTCTCGATTCTTCTAGTCAACTCTTGTGCTCTTTCCCCTCTGTGAATCATTTTCTGTTGAAACACTGGAAAAGGTTTCATTGGCACAGTCTCTATTACCAGAATAACAAGTAGCAGAATCTCTTTCGGTTTAACAGCTCACTTTTTGCTGTATAAACTTTTGTAGTTCTTCCTTAGCAAGTACATTGTTCCTTCAGAAAACAATAATTTGAAGATAGCCAGGTACAGCAGTTTGTGTATCACACCTGCTTCCCGACATACCCTGACTAAAGGAATACATTTACTCCTCTTCTGCCTGGTGTATGAGCAGACATTCTCCACAAACACTGCTGTCCCCCACTTTTATTACTCTGGCCTTCTGCCATAGTTTTGTCAGAATCAACTCCTTCTGCTGGCAAGATTGCATCTTTACTATTAAAGGTCTAGGTTGTTTTCTCATAGCCAGGGTTGGAGCACACACATGATGTGCCCTGTCAATGAACAATTCCTGTTGTGAAATACCCGTTGCTTATTTGTGCTTTCATAAAATTAATACAGTCTGTTCTTCCTGCTTCAGGAGGAAAGCAGTAAATCTTGGGTTTTCCCTGTGTGCTGTATCCCCTAATTCTATTATTTTTTTTAAACATCTCTTCTTGTGCAATCTCACCTTCAGCCAACCTTTTATTCATTTCGACCCTTGAGTTTTGCAGTTTTATCACCCTATCTGAAATATCTGCTTAGAGCTTCTATTTTTTCCAGGCTTTCTCATGGTTTCATTTATTTTACTCAGGTCTGTATGCAGTTGCCTTATACTTTCCTCTAGGTTACTGGAAATCATGTCTGAAGCTTGCACTGCTTTTTGCTTAAGAGCTGCAGTATTCTTCCCAGTCGTTTTTTTAAGTACCTTTTGTAGCTGATTTTCCTTCAGGGCCTTTGTATTTCTTTTTTTCTGGCATCCAGGCAGTGCACTTACTAGCCAGTTAGTGAAATTTACCCATAAATGCAGGTCCACTGGCTTTCTCTGCTAAGTTTATGTTTTCACATGGGGAGAGCTAGAATTAAGCTGTTACTCAATGTGTAGACATCTTGAAAGTAGAGGTAAGTCTAGAGTGACCATGAAGGCATTTTGGAAAATCATGGGAAATATTTTTTTTTAAAGTAAGCATTTTGAAATTTGAGATATTGAGAAACTTTTTTAGTTTTGACATGTCCAAGATGGGCCTCCCGGTGCCTTCCTTTCTTGGAGCTACAACGATTCTTGAATCCAAGTCTTTGGACCTGGAGGAACTGGCTGAATGGATCCTTGGTGAAAGAATTACCTGAAGATAGAAGGAAAAAGGCTTTCCTGTTCTTTTGGCGGTTTTGGAATGCCAAAGAAGGGTGGGGTTGCAGTGAATCGGATGTAGTACCTCCTTTCTATGATGCTGAGGACCCACTGGCCCCTGGTGATGGTTTCCCATTGATTTAGGAATAAGGTGAATCTTCCAGCCAAAGATTTGGCATGGAGGGTGGGTAGAGGTATGGGAGGCTGGAGTTGAACATAGTCATAGTTGGTTTCTGTGCTGTGTGGGCTCTTTGGACCTCCCTGTTCTGTGCATTGGTTTGGTTACCATCTCCTGGATTACCTGGGTCTCTTGCCATGGGAAGGCCTCCATTTGTCTTGTCCGGGGGGGGCAAGGTTTTGAGGGGTAATTCCAACTGTACCTTGGTGTTAGAGACAGATACAATTCCTTTACAGGTTTTATTTTCTTTCCTGCCTTATCCAGCTTCTTAAAAACCTGTTCAGCTGGAGGTCTGAAAAATAATTCTTCTCAAATGGAGTATCTGGCAGCTCAGCCTTGACGTGATCTAACAGGGACTGGTTCTTGTGCCATGCATGTCTGCATATGACAGAACATATATCAGCTGTTTTACATTATGCAATTAAACCATCATAGCCACACTTTAGGGAATGTCTGGAGACTTATAAAGCTTTGACTGCTGTCTTCTGAATTTCCTTTGATAAGGTTCTAGCCGCGACAGAGTACATCTTAGCTACAATTTTATCCTGGAGAGATTGAAGGTACTTTAGCATACAGAATTAGAAATTCAATGCTCTCATTGCAAGGATGGCACAGGTATAAGCTCCCCCCAAGTCTAATAGTCTACTTTATCATTAGGTATCGATGTCTAGTTGGCCCCTTAGGTACACATTTTGTGGATTCAGTAGATACTATGGAGGGGTCGAGCCTTGGGAATTTTTGTAAAAATGCTTGTGAAATTCAAGCACTCTAAAACCTGTCTAGTTTTCTAGGAGCAGGTGATAAAGAATCAGAATGTAAAGTGATATCTTCAGACATAATTCAGTACTATGTGTACAGGAGAAATAGTCAGTGGCTGGGAAAAGGCAAACTTAGCAGTTCCCTCTAATGGGTTTGAACTTGAGAACAGTTTGCTTTCTCAGTTGAAAGCTTCCTTCACTCTAACGGTATCCCCAAAGAAGGATGGAAGGGGCAGAAGAGAAGGTGTCATCAATGCAAAAAATCTGGATAAGATTGTAATGGAAGGTGCCCAAAATAAGATGATTCCTCTTCATCTTCTCAGGCTAAGGAATCAATCCCCCTGAAAGGCCACCTCCCTGCTTCTTTTAAATGGGGAGGTTGCAGTAGCATAAATATGGGAGGGTTCCTTGGATTTTATGTAAAATGAATCCTTGAGCTATTTTTAGGGGGTCTTGGGCTTCAGCCTCAGAAGTGGCTGAGGGAAGAGGTGAAGAAAGGTCTGTTTAAAAGGGATGATCAGAAGTTGCAGTCATCTGACCACAGATTTGGTTAAGGTTTTGGTAGTCAAGGTAGACAAGATGTTTCCTTAGAGGCCCACAATCCAAAGTCAGAAACTGGGGCTTCTGGAGTGACCTCAGACCTGATTGAGGTCTGTGTCTTGGTGAAAGTGGTAGATAGGCTAGATCTCCTGAAGGGTTGTACCAGAGAGTTTGGGCCTAGGAGTCACCAGTTTAGGGGGATGCAAAGGTGCCTCACCTGGGTCATCGGTTGACTTGGGGACTAGAGTCGGTGCTTTATTGGAAATATCAGAGCCCTTGATTTTTTTGTCTTTCCATTTCTAGAGAATAACACTAGCAGATGCTGGTGATATGGGCAACTAATACCTTGGCCCTATGTTTGAGGGTTGTTGCACAGAATTTAGCACAGTCAGGACAATTCAAGATGTGCTGAGGATCCAAGCAGAACAGACAAAATAAGTGAAAATCTTTATGCAGGGTTTGATACAAGAAAATCTCCAGTGGGGTGCTTAGTTGACTTGAAGGAGGAAGCACTCTGAAAAAATGAGCCAACCAATGGACTGCGAACATTTTGAATACACGTGAAACACTTCAGACTTCACAGCTCTGGAAATCGGGATAGCCGTGGCCCTCTGTATGGCAGTAAGTAAGATTCTAGGAATCAATACTCCAACACAGAGTCTGGAGAACATCCTAGGTTACAGTGAATTACAGACTGGAAAGGGAGCCAAAGGTGTGCAACAGTTACGTTCTTACCCCATTAATTGATCTATGGGGGTGAGCCTCCTTCCTCTCTACCAGTCATCTACTGGTATCTTTTCTCGGGAAGTAACCATGTTTGTTGACAGATGTGCATTCATTCTCAGTGTCCTCCAGTCTGCTCCCCTAGCTACATACATACTCCACCCAACTAATGAAATGCAACATTTGAGGAGTAAAATGAGGGACTGCTCTCCCCACCAAAAAAGGAATACAGCTGAGAATACACCTGATCCATCAAGGAGGGTCCCCCTTCTTAGATTAACTGATATGGTAAAAAATGTATTTTTTTTTATGTTTTACACGGAGAACTTGCCTTGATGAGTTTCATGAGTGGGTTAAATCAAGGCTGTAAACTACTAGGTTGGGGGGGGGGGAGACTGATTCAAGGGACAGTCTACCCACAACAGTCTCAACACTGGAGCTGATAACAGGATGCATCTCAACAGGATACACCATGAATTGAAAGGTTTATAGTAAGTAAATATTCCAAAAGCAGACTGTACACACACCCACAGAATGTAGGGAGCCAGTTCTTAAAAAGCATTGACTCTAACCATAGCCAGGCAAAGAAAAAGAAGTTATGTATCTACCAGATCGTTCCATGTTAGTTGTCTTCATCTCACCTTCTTTCTTGCTGGTTGGGATCGGAGCCGATCCTCGGCTCCGACTCGGCCATCGTCTATAGCTCGAGAGCTGTTTACTGGCTCGAGGCTACCCCTTATCCCATGATGCCTAGTGATAGCTACCCAGATCTCGTTTGAAATAGCTAACCCCAGACATAGCCGGAGAATAAACCTGTCCTAACAAATAGGTTGAGTATACCTGTCATATTCTCTACATCAGTAGAGGAAACAAACCAGAAAAACACTCAGCCAGTGAAACCAGAACTCCTCTCGGTCCAATAGGACAGAGGGACGGAAGGTGAGATGAAGACAACTAACATAGAACGTTATGGTAGGTACATAACTTCTTTATGTTAAGTTGTCTATCTCGCCTTCATTCTTGCTGGTTGGGACAGCGTCCCTAGCACCTACAGTCCTGGGCGGCTGATTGGAACAGACTTTTCAGAACAGTAGAACCAAAGTCAGCTTTGCTCCTGGAGACCATATCTATCTTGTAATGAGAAATAAAGGTATGAGGATTTGCCCACGTAGCAGCTGCACAGATAGAATCCATGGGCAACCTAGATTGGAAGGCTACAGAGGTGGCCAAGCCCCTAGTAGAATGACCTTTCGGTTTGATAGGTAACTCCTTGTTCCTTAATTGATAAATGAAAGTAATAGTGTGAGACAACCACCTGGATAAGGTCACCTTGGAAACTGGGAGACCTTGTTTGCCTAGAGCATAGGAAAGGAATAGTTGGTCCGACTTCCTTAGTCCTGTGCAGGTAAAAACGTAATTGTCTATGAAAGTCCAATTGGTATAATTTGTACTCTGCCTTGTTGGTGTGGTTAGGGAAAAACACAGGAAGGTCTATAGATTGGTTTAAATTTGTTTCTGAGCAGACTTTTGGAAGAAACGAAGGATTAGTCCTCAGAGCAACCCTGTCCTTATGAAAAACCAAGTATGGAGGACGAACACATAGTGCCTGAAGTTCAGAGACGCATCTGGCTGAAGTAATAGCTACCAGAAAGAGTGTCTTCCAAGATAGAAACTTAATGGAGCAGGACGCTGCTGGTTCAAAAGGGGGCAGAGTTAAGGAAGTTAGTACCAGATTAAGGTCCCAAGGAGGGGGGGGGGATCTCTCACTGGAGGCCTAAGGAGAGTGGTCCCTCTCAAAAAAGCTTTACAGAGCTTATGAGACATAATGTTTGAATTTGACAAACCAACATGAAAGTTAGAAATGGCCGCTAATTGAACCCTGACTGTAGCAGAAGTGGACCCGGAATGAAAAAGTTGTGCTAGGAATTCCAGAATTTCGTGGACTGGGGCTGAAAAATCTACGTTCCTAGCCTCTGCCAAACAAGAAAAACGTTTCCATTTACTAGCATAAGTTTTTCTAGTTGTGGACTTGTGAGAGGAGACAATAATCTCATGTACAGTCGGGGAAATGCTGGGAAGCCTGGCTAAGGTTGGAAGTGGAGCAACCAAGCTGTGAGCTGGAGAGTTTGGAGGGATTGATGCAACCTGCCTGACTGATGAACCAGTAGGTCTGGAATCGGATCCAGAGTCCAAGGTTGATCGAGAAGGTAACGGTGCAGGAATGGGAACCATATCTGTCGAGGCCAGTAGGGGGCAATAAGGATCATTTTGCAACCCAATGATATTGCTTTCTGTATGAGTTTTGGAATCAAGGGAAATGGAGGAAAGGCATAAAGAAGTCCCTGAGGCCAATCGTGGACTAGAGCGTCTCTAGGTGAGTGACCTGGAAGCGGAAGAAGGGAGTAGTAGTTGTTGCATTTGCTGTTAAAGGGGGTAGCAAAAAGATCGCAACAAGGCCGTCCCCATTTGCAGAAGATAAGATCCGCAACTTCCTGATTCAGATACCACTCGTGAGGCATGAGGATAGCCTTGCTGAGCCTGTCCGCTATGACGTTGGACCTCCCAGGGATGTGCGTCGCAATCAGAAAACATTGGGAGGAAATCACCCACTGCCACAGTCTGAGTGCTTCTCGACACAGGGGGTAGGACCTGGTTCCACCCTGCTTGTTGATGTACCACACCACTGACATGTTGTCTGTTTGAATTGCAATGGTCCCAGAAGGAAGAGAGTCCTGAAGGGCTTGCAACGCTAGGAGCACGACTCTCATTTCTAGAACATTTATGTGCAGATGGTACTCGTGAGGCTGCCAAGTGCCTTGGACTGTCCTGTCCTGATAATGCCCCCCCACCCTATCAGGGAGGCATCTGTGGTCACTGTGGCTACTGGAGGGGGCTGAATGAAGGGTCTGCCCTGAGTCACTAGTGGGGAGACCATCCACCAGGAAAGGTGCCTTTTGCATGCTTCTGTAATCATGATCATGTGAGACATGGGCAGCTGTTGGAAAGACCACTGTGTGAACAGAAGCCACTGAAGGATCCTCATGTGAAAGCGGGCCAGTGGGATTAAAAGAGTGGTAGCTGCCATGGAACCCAGAGTTTGAAGGATGAACCTGACTTGGATTCTTTTGCTCTGCATCAGAATTTGTACTTGCTGACGAATTGTAGACACCCTTTCTGGAAGTAGCCTTGCAGACATGTTCCTTGTGTCTAAGTCTACGCCTATGTAGGTGATAGATTGACAGGGCAACAAGGCAGACTTTTCGAAGTTTATTGTAATGCCTAACTGGGAGCAGATTGTGATTGTGTAGTCCCTGGCTTGAAGAAGGTGATGCCTGGTAGTAGCAGTGAGGAGCCAGTCATCCAGATATGGAAACACCTGGAATCCTCGACGTCTCAGGTGAGCCGCGACCATTGCCATACATTTGGTGAACACCCTGGGGGCTGTGGTGAGACCAAAGGGCAGTGCTCTGAATTGGTAATGACTGGCTCCCAGCCGGAAGCAAAGAAATCTCCTGGAGCGTCTGTCCTTCTTGATATGGTAGTATGTGTCCTGAAGATCTATCGAGCACATCCAATTGTCCTGACCCAGAAAGGGTAGAATGGACTGTAGCGTGACCATCCAAAACTTTGTTCTTTGTACAGACCTGTTCAGTCAGCTGAGATCCAGAATCGATCTCCAGTCCCCTGTCTTTTTTGGTACCAAAAAGAACCTTGAGTAAGTTCCGGATCCATGCTGGTCTGCCAGGACTTCCTGGATGACTCTTTTTTTCTAGCAGTTTTGAAACTTCTATTACTGCTTGGTCCTTCAGATTGGGTGGAACATCTGGAAGGGATTTCCTTGACGGTAAGGGGGGTTGACGGAAGGGAATTTTGTAACCTCTGGATATAATGGACCATACACATTTGTCTTGCGTTAAATCTTGCCAGGCTTTTGGGTACAGTGAAAGTCTTCCCCGAGACTGCCTCCAGAGGTGAGCAGCTGGGCAACCCTTCAGGGATGCTGAAAGGGCTTATCAGAGAAAGATTCTCTGTTGTCCTGGTTCTGCGGACCCCCTCTGCCATGAGGGCGGCGTCTGTTGTTATGGTTTCCCCCCTCTGCTCCTGGAGGAAAAATCGCTACGTGTGTCAGGCAAAGCTCCCTGGGATTTTCAGAACCACATTTTGCCACTCTTCTGACCTTTGGGGTACAGTCTAGAAGGAGTGGAAAAATGGACTCCCACGGCAGAGAGTCTTGCCTTCTTGCTCACACCTAGTCAAAGTGTCTTTCACCTGTGGTCCAAAAAGAAAGGAACCATCAAAGGGGGTGTTGGTGAATGACACTTGAAAGGGTTCTGCAAAATTACACAGCCGCATCCATGCATGCCTTCTAAGGGCCACAACCGTACCTGCGGCTCTACTCGCACCATCGGCTGCATAGGAAATGAGCCTCATGGAGGAGTTAACTACAGAATTAAGCGTCGCCAGCTGGGAAGCTACTTTAGCTTGAGCCCCCTCAGCTGATGGATCTTGAAGGGTATCGCCGAGCTCTTTAAGGAGATCCCTCTGAAGCCGGGTAAAATGACATAAGTAGTTCAGTGACCTCATAGAAAAGGTCGCTGAAGTGAACATTCGTTTCCCGTATCTGTCCATGGTCCTAGACTCCTAGTTAGGAGGATGGACAGACAAAGAGGTTTCTGCTAACTCTTTTTTGGTGGCTGCTGCTACCACCATGGCATCAACAGGAACACCTTTGGTAAGGAACTGCTTATCCTGGGATGCTGTGATGAGTTTACCAGGTCTCCTCGGAGTTGGTTCCACTGTATCTGGAGCTGACCAAGCCTTTCAAGCCACCACTGCCGTAAGTGGATTGAAAGGCGGAGAAACCCAGGAGGTGGAAGGTCAGGAACCAAACGCGTCCAGAAATAGAGACTCATCCTTGGTAGGGGCTAGGGGATTCCAGTTCCCCCTCTGCTTAAGCATTTCTAGAATGACCGAGAAGGAAACATCTTCAGAGGGGGATCTCGGGGACCCTTCCGATTCATCTAAGTCTGTATCAAAAGTGACAGACTCAGGGGAGTCAATGTGCTTCCTCTTGCACTTCTTCTTACGAGGGGGGGGTCCTCTGAATGATCAGGGGAGGCCTCGGATGAAGAGAACACCCAATGGAGTGCCCTGGAGCATTGGTTCCCTACGCTTGGAGTCTGGAGGAGGAGCAGAGATTGGCACAGGCACTACAGGGGACGGAGCCGGTGGGGCCGATAGTGGAGCTGACTCAGTGGCCAGCACACTCCTCATGACATCGAAGGCGTCCTGCCACGATGCAGAGAAAGCTCTGGTTCTGAGGAAATCGGAATCCTTCTTCACACCAAGGGAGACTGCTCCGAGGTCAATGTAGGAGCCAAGCTCACCTGCGCCGAAGCTCCGACAGTGAGAATGGGGTTGGACAAGGGTCCGATGCCACTCGCCCCCTCGGAGCAGACGAGGGAGCCCCGGCACCCAGATCCCTTGACGGACGGCACCACCGAGGGGATCGGAGCAGACGACGGAACTGAAGGAGATAGAGTTATTGGAGCAGACGGTTCCACTACTCGAACTCCAACGAACTCCGGCTCCGAACTCATTGGAGTTGGAGGAGGACCATCGATCGAAGTGGACGGAGCAGACACCTGTTGAGGGCTGGACATCTTGGCAAGTGCCTGCGACTTTAGCAACCTACTGACCACTCTCTCCACATCGTGATCCGACAGCCTAGAGGATCGAGAGGAGTGAGAAGATATGTGACTGCGCTCGCTCTGAAGCAAGGGAGACAGAGGAGCGGAATGTACAGATTCCAATGAAGGGGACCTCAGCCTTTTGTGGCTCTGCGAAGTCTCCAAAGTTTCTGATGGAGCCGACGGGGAGATAGTCTTATCGGTGCCAGCCGGAACTGAAGTAGAGGGTAGAGTCTGAACATAGGACGGCTCCGAACTTGAATCCGACGGCTTGGTAGGTTTTAGGGGATTTCACAGGTTGAGGTGTCTTAGCCGGTGAATCCTGGGGCTTTAAAAGACCCCTAAGAATAAGCTTATCCTTACGCTCCTGCAGGACTCTTGGACTAAATGCATGGCAGATAGAACAAGAGTCCTGCAGGTGCACAGCGCCTAAACAATAGACGCAAGAAGTGTGCCCATCTGTCAGAGACATTTTCTGACAGCATGAGTCACACTTCTTGAATCCAGGCACTTTGGATTCCTTTGACATCCTGAAAGAAAAAAACAACAAATACCACAACAGCTACCAAAGCAAAATACAGTCTACACAAAAAACACACTGTACTAGGAGACTAAGCTAAAGGATTTTTTTTTTTTAAATAGGAAAGCCTCTAACGTAAACGGCTAACCTATTAAAGAAAGGTAGAAGGAAAGCCTCTAACCTAAATGGCTAACCTGACAAGAAGAGATGGGGGGAGGGGTGGGGGAGAACTCTCTAAGTTAAACGAGTTCTACAAGGAAAGGAAGGGATACTACAATTAAACACCATCACAAAAAACAAGACTAAACGTTAACAATAAAACACTGAAAAAATACAATTCTAGAGTAAGAAAGTTATACGAAAAAACTTTATACGAGCCTGAACCTGAAAAATGACACCTCACAGCTGAAGCGGCAAACGAGATCTGGGTAGCTATTGCTAGGCATCATGGGATAAGGGGTAGCCTCGAGCCAGTAAACAGCTCAAGCTATAGAAGATGGCCGAGTCCCTCGGCTCCGATCCCAACCAGCAAGAACGAAGGCGAGATAGACAAAAACATAACATCACAACCTTCCATATTCTAAGGAGTGAATGGCAATTGTGTATGCCCCCAAGTCCCTGTGAATGCAAGGTGAACCATCAGCTCCTGGTTCAATAAGAAGGATGGGAAACAAGGAAAGATGAGACAAACAACTAAGGGACTGAACCTCAATATGGCATAGGAAAATGCTCTCTTGCCTACCTTGCCCAAAAAGTGGTTTGTTCTGACAAAGGGCTTTGCTTTCCAAACTCTATGTTGGACTAAATAGTTCCCATAGGAGCCTTCACTAGCAAGCCTGGTCAGGATTTCATCCCAGCCAGCTGGGGTATACAGAGGGTACCTCAAAAGCAGTGCCTTGGTGCGGCTGCATAAATGAAATCCTTGATCATGGACTTCACTGGAGGGAAGACCCAAAGGCTATACACTGCTGCTTCTCCACATACTCAACAGGATGCTTCTGGGAAGAAGGTAGTCAGAGGAGACAACCACCAATCAATAGAAAACTTAATCCACCTAAGTGCTTCTCCAAAGTGTGGTCACAGACAGGAGGAGGTGAACTTTAAGTTGTTCCATACTCCTAATATGTCACAAAGGCAAGGCTCACTGAGTCCCCTTTCTAGGGTACAACAAAGACAGAAGAAGCTCTCCTAGACCAGGATACAAGATTCAGAGGGAGTGGACCATACTCAGTCATTGTGGAGCTGAACTAATGGGAGTTTAAAATCTCACGAGGGGCTACAACACTAAAGGACAAACTGAAGGTGGCCTGGTGCTGGCATTAATCTTTGTTCTTTGAGGTTGCTTTTCTGCATCTGTAAGAAGAGGCCCCTTCAAACATCAAACAACTGATGTTAAGGGGTGGTCCTGCATGACATGGTGATGCATGTAATCAGTTTTGGTCGCTGTACCGATCCCAACTGGAGTCAAGGGGAAGCCTGTGGACTCAAAGTACCACTCCACAGGTACATTTGAATTACAAAAGTGGTCTGTCTGATTGTCTGAGAAAGTGTGTTGCTCACAATGCATGATATCCCACAAGTTGAATACCCGGAGCACACTTGTCATGACACCTTCAAAGTACACCAAAAAGGAGGATATGTGCAAATTAGCTGTGACGGAGGCTGATGATACTAGGCATTCTGTTTAAGGGATTTGCTTACTGTTAGAAATATGTGACTAATGTCAGTCTTCCATATCCCTTGTCTGCATGATGCTATGAGGGACAATTCTATGAATCTCTGCACTATGCACTCTTAACAAGTGCCGTTTTATGAGTTGTGAGGTAGGCATGGAGGTTTCCTTCCTGTACTTTAGGTAGCTGGGTGGAACCCTAACACTTGTGGAAGTACTTTACATTATGGTAGTCGAACCAGAAACTACAGCAATGGTGATATGGTTTCTAATTCATGGCACAGTGGTCAAACAAACATTGACACAACTTTCAACTGGTTAGATATGAAAAGCAGGAACTTTTACACAGCTAATAAAATCAGAAAAAATTAGAACTGTGTGACAGGCAGAAAGGAGCTGGTGGGTACAGGGATTAAATGCATGATATCGGGAGGAACATGTATGCACCTCAGACAGTAAGAGATTAAAAGTTTCCAAAATTAAGATCAGCAGAGATTCATTTTTCAACCACACACCCACTGAGGAACATTTCTCAAATCAAATCTTTACCAACATTTTCCGTTACTGCAAGGTACTGATATATACTTGTCAACTTTCATCATCTAGGAAAAAAATATTTTGAAAAGCTACCACAAACGTATGGCAAGAATAGTGGGACCTGTGAAGAAAACTTGACAAAACTGAAGTTTGAGGAGTTTGCCCCTTCATGAAGACTGTAGTCAAAAAGACACGTTAGTGAAGGAGCATTAGACATTTAGCCAAATTTGGAATCGGATATCTAGCATTGCATTCATTGCCTTTTGACTGTTGACAAACCTAAATATTTCTTGAAGTGATGCTTCTTTTTCTGTCCTTCTTTCAATACTAGTGCAAAGAGGGCAAGAAAGCCTACGAGCTTCAACTGACAGCAACAATGCTAAGGGACATTACTAAACTGCTGCCTTCTTTAGCAGCAGCAGATCTTGGAAAAGGGTTAAATTACATGTAAAACTAGCAATAGTCCAGTTTTGACATATGATAACCATGTGGGCATGTTGCAAGTTTAGGTAGCCTAAAACTGGAACCCAGCACAAGGTTTAGAGAACTGTTAAATAATTCCTACTATTACAATATGTAAGCAGTTTATTACTGTAACTGATAGAGCAAATAAATTGTACTGAACGATTTTAATAAAATTCAAATTCACTAACAATACTGCATTTATCCCATCACTTGTATGAAAGAAGTTTGATGCATTTATTTTATTTCCTTAGGCTGGTAAAATGGATAGAAGATGGAATCCCGGAAGATCCATTTCTAAACCCAGAGTTAATGAAAAACAATCCATGGGTAGAGAAAGGCAAATGTAATATACTGTAATAGCTTATGTTACTGTAGTGAATCATTAAACTTGAAGTAGCATCTTATATTTTAATAATGCTTCCTAACTGTAGAATATTTTCATGATCACTGGAGAGATCCAAGTTACTTGGGCATTGGCTTTGTCAACAGCACCTGTACTTTTTGTTTACATGTGCACTTTTGGGAACTTTTATTGTTACAGTTGCATTTCTGAACACAAAGGCACATATGGCAATAAGGAAAGGGTAAAACCTGGTAAAAAAATGAAAACTGGTGCTTTGTTGTGTAAAACAGTAACTAGACTTTAGAAATTGTTCACAAGATGATGTTCTTCAAACTAGATGATGTTCAAGAAATGTAGGTTACAAATTAAGCAATATATAAGTGATGAATTGATAATGCTATGTAATAAAATGGCAATATACAAATGATGCATTGACAATACTATGTAATAAAATGGACCTTACCATTTCTCTAGATCAATGAGCCTTATATTTGATGGAATACTTTAATTACTCATCTTTATTTTATAATAATAAAAATATTGAAGACAGACTTTTTAGAAAACAAGAAAGCAATTTCAGCCTTTTTGCAAGAGTGAATATACATCTTTTATACTGTATAATACAAGTACATCATCTTTTCAGAACAAGACTGGATTAATGCTTCCTTGCAAAACATTTGCCCTGGGATTTGGAAATATTCTCTTTGCCCACACTAATTAGTGTGACAGACAAAATCGCCAGTTCAGAGAATGTAAAGCTGCACAAAAAAAAATACCTCATTAATGGCTAATTACCACATTTTTGAATCTAACAATATGCTGTCAGACCTTATTGCATCAGTGCTCTCCCTGGCAACCCACATATCACAGGCAACCCCCAACATACATGAAAGTGCGCACACACACTCGGATACCCATGCACACAGACAAGACATACATTTTATATATATATATATATATATATATATATATATATATATATATATATATATATATATATACACATATATCTCCAAACAGCCACAAACAAGCCTCTAGAAACTCGCTCACACACTCAGTCAGCCCCCTCACCAACATACATGCTCGAGCATACATACACATACAGAGCTGACTTCCAATTATTTTCTCCCACAGAGTGATCAACTCAGGTACACACAATCTATGCATCTGTATTCATGGCCCTACAGACACATGCAAAGAAACAGTTTCCAGCTCCATGACCAAGAAGGGCACATGGCTAACTTGCATTAGATACTACCCAGAACTGCAACACTTTTATGAGGCTTTACCAGTGAATCACATTCTAAGCTTCTGCCACTGCTAGAGGAAAACAGCAGCAGGAGAGCAGTCTCCTGAATTGGTAAACATTACCAGAATGGAGAATCTTTCCAAGTTAAGGCTTCCACGTTCATAGTAAGTCTTTCAGAATCCTATGGTCAGTGGGCATATAATTTCCTGAAAAACTGTATATATAGGAGTTGTTGCTTTCACTTGATGCCATTTCCCAGATAACCCTTATTAGACAAAAAAAAAAACTAGTTTAAGTTAAATAATCAGTGAAGAATCACAAATTACAAAAGAAAAGTTTAATGGAAACTACATAAAGAGGTGTTTTGCTGGTAGTTCATAAAATTAACCTTCTATACTATATTACAGAAATGCAGGAATCTATCTGGAATAGAAGACAAACTAGTACATCACTACACTGTCAATCGATTATTCATTAGTTTTGGCAGACAAATCATCTGCTGTCATTTGTTTTTCTATTAATCAGTGAATTAAAGGCTGAAATGGATCACTGGTGCTAGTGGATAATGCTTACAAAAGAGGAAAAACATTTAAATCATCTCATGGTTTGATGAGAACAATCAGATTTTAAAGGTCCTGTAACACAATATAAAGAATTTTACTTATATTAAAAACTAATATATTGCTGTAGAATATAATGCTGCAAATTGTAGTACTTACAAATAATAAAACAAATAATTCACTGTGTATTTATTTTTTTTTAATTTGGTTTTATTATAAAACATTTCTGCGAAAGAATATTGCAGTTACAACAAACTTGACATTTAATTTATAACACAAATTCTATTTACATGAAGTAGGATAAGTCAACACTGCAGTGGTTTATTTTACAACAAACCACTGCAGTGGTTTATTTTACAACAAGTCTTTAATATAAATATTTCTTCTGACAGCATTTGAAACTCCTTCATTAAATCTAAACCAAACATCACTGTTTCCAATGGCCTTCCCGATTCGTTTTTCTGCAGTATCTTTTTCAATTTCTGTATTTGCTGTATGGGGAGAGAAAATATGTTAATGCCTTTAGATTTCCTCTTCATTTAACAATGCACTAAACAGAAATTCAAATCTGGCATTAAACTAAACCAGTGCACTGATCTAGTTTGGCCATTAACAGCTGTATTGTTTTATTCCACAATTTTGTATTGCTTAAATTCTCTCTCAACAACACAAGAACTGGTTTTCCAGTATAGTTGTCCATTAAAATTAATTAATCAGCAGCTAAGTTATTCATACTTTCCAATATAAAATGGAAGCACAGTGGATATAAAAAATGTACACACCCCTGTTAAAAAAACACAATAAATCATTTCAAAACTTTTCCCACCTTTAATGTGACCTATAACCTGTACAATTCAATTGAAAAACAAACAAATCGGTTAGGGAAAAAATATAAAAAATAAAAAATGAACAATAAGCTGGCTGCATAAGTGTGCACACTCAAACTAATACTTTGTTGAAGCACCTTCTGATTTAATTACAGCATTCAGTCTTATTGGGTAGGAGTCTATCAACATGGCACATCTTGTCTTGGCAATATTTACCCACTCTTCCTTGCAAAAGTGCTCCAAATCTGTCAGATTACGAGGGCATCTCTTGTGCACAGCCCTCTTCAGGTCACCCCACGGATTTTCTATTGGATTTAAGTCTGGGGTCTGGCTGGGCCATTCCAGAACTTTAATTTTCTTCTGGTGAAGCCATTCTTTTGTTGATTTTGGATGTATGTTTGGGGTCACTGCCATGGTGAAAGGTCAAAGTCCTCTTCATCTTCAGCTTTCTAGCAGACGCCTGAAGGTTTTGGGCCAAAAGTGGCTGCTATTTGGAACTGTTCATAATTCCCTCCACCTTGACTAAAGCCCCAGTTCCAGCTGGAGAAAAGCAACCCCAAAGCATGATACTGCCACCACCATGCTTCACCGTGGGGGTGATGTACGTTTGGTGATGCGAAGTGTTGTTTTTGCGCCAAATCTACCTTTTAGAATTGTGGCCAGAAAGTTCAACCTTGGCCTCATCAGACCATAACACATTTTCCCACATGCTTTTAGGACATGATGTATTGTTTTGCAAATTTTAGCCGGGCCTGGATGTTTTTCTGTGTAAGAAAAGGCTTCTGACATATGGAAAATATGGGAGATTGCTGTGACATGTAGTACACAACCAGTACTTGCCAGAAATTCCTGCAGCTCATTCAGTGTTGCTGTAGGTCTCTTGGCAGCCTCCCTGACCAGTTTTTGTCTTGTCTTTTCATCAATTTTGGAGGGACGCCTAGTTCTTTGAATGTCACTGTTGTCAAATATTTTCTCCACTTTTTGATGACTGCCTTCACTGTGTTCCATGGTATATCCAATGCCGTGGAAATTTTTTGTACCATTCTCCTGATTGATACCTTTCAACAATGAGATCCCTTTGATGCTTTGTAAGTTCTCTGTGAACCATGGCTTTTGCTGTAGCAGACAACTGAGTAAATGTCAGGAAAATCCTACTACGACAGCTGAACTTTATTTAGGGTTAATCAGGCTCTCTAATTGATGGCAGGTGTGTACCCAAAATGACTAAATGCTGTAATTAAATTAAAAGGTGATTCAACAAAAGTATTAGTTTAAGGGTGTACACACATATGCAACCAGTTTATTGTATGTTTTTTATTTTTTATATTTTTCCCCTTACAGATTTGTTTTTCAATTGAATTGTACATGTTATAGGTCACATTAAAGGTGGGAAAAGTTTTGAAATGACTTATTATGGTCTCATTTTTTTATATCACAAAAAACTGTGATTTTAACAGGGGTGTGTACACTTTTCATATCCACTGTATGTAGGATTCATTTGTTAGATAATGCTTGCATTGTCTGTGCATATATTTTCATTAGACAAACTATCCATCAAAAGTACAAAAAATTGACATTTTAATGGGCTACTCACTGCAAAATACCTAGGTAGCTGCACAAAGGCTAAATGAGGTTGTTGAGGTACAACATGGCACATCTTTTAAATACACACCACTGATTTCTTTTTTTTTTTTTTTTTTGGTGAGTTACTTGTTACCTTCCAGTATTACTGTCATCATATAGACTAAGAATGCTACTGCTACATCTGTAAATATAAATTTAAAGCAGCCAATTCATAAAGTGATGTTAAGTTGTTAAGCTACTAGATGCTGCCTTCCAGCAGTGCACTGAAGTGCCACAGACAGAGAGCTAGGCACTTTAGATGACTGGTAGAGAAGACAACTAGATGATATTCATTTAAAAATATATAAGCAAACAACATGGATATTAAGGTACATTAAGGAGTATTTGTGCATTTATTTCAAAGTCATAAGTATAATAAACCTGAATGTGTATCAGTATTATGTAAAGCCACTGTGTGCATAAAGATGATAAAGCACTACTAACTGCAACAATAATCAATCATGGGAATACATGTTTATTTCCATTATCAAATTTGTGCATAGCACACTGGCAAGCCAGGGGCTGTAAAAAGGTAACTCTGTCCTAGTCTTGAATGTAGTGGGAGCATGAAAACCTGTTTCATAACAGCTTCTAGTCAAGGTCTGAGAAGCTTGGTATCACATTACAAAACATTATATTACACAGAATTTGTGAGCAATAAGTCATTATGGAGATTCGAGCACAGCAACAACAAATGAATGATATAATACTAACATGACTGATGCCATGATCAAAATTGCCCTCCAAAGGCTCACCAAGCATGTGATACTCTTCCTACCAATCAACTGCAGTATGAAACAGTATAATGATAGATACCTACATGCAAGTCACAGACAATAAAGCTCAGTAAGATGCTAAAAAATGCATGCCAAACCATCTGCTCACTTTATCTGGGCAACTGTTTAGTGTAGAATTTAGATGTTAAAATGCAACTCCTAAAAACACCAGATGTTAAAGTTGTTTTTCAGTTTACTGTAGAACTGGAGGCACTGATCAGCTTTAAACAGGTCCTACACTTGGGATTCATCCTCTCCATCAATCACAGTCTGGCAGATTTTTCGGGAAGATCTATGCCATTACATCACATATCAACTGCATACGAGTACTGAGGCTGCCAGTTTCTCTTTGCTTTTCAGATGTTAAAACAAACACAAGTCAGTAAAAAGTTATCACATTCAGTACCTAGAAAAAAATACATCAAGTGCTCTTTCTGTCACCAAATGACAAGTCAACACCTACCCAGGTATTGCATATGCTAACTAAAGGAGGGGCATGACATCATGTGCTTGCAGTATTTGCTATTGGTTCAACCCTGACACAAGGGGATGTCAACAGAAAAAGAACTTATGGCTTACCATCTTATCAGAAGAATGTCCACAGCTGAAAAGCTCTCTGCATGTGGGTGAGCAGTTATACATTCATCTCCTAGCCACAAGCAAGTCATCATATTTTTTTCTTTTTGGTACTAGGCTATCAGCCCTAGGGCCTATACAGGCCTAGCCATAACAATTCCCTGGATATTTCTTCCACCAATATTTACTTCCCTGGACCCCTGTCTAGCAGGGTGACTGACATGATCCCCGGGGTGAATTTCCTATTTCCCATCCAATCGTCAAGGTTGCTTTTGAAGAGGGCCAAGAAGGCGCTCTATTTGTATGGACTGAAGCTCTGAGGGTAGGATGCTGCCTAGCACTTCCACAGGTATGTTTGCAGTTAAACAGCCTTCCAGGTCCCAGAGATGCTCAGCTTGCCTTCAAAAAGTGAGAGATCAAGCCTGTCACATTCCTCCAAGGGTACTAGAGAAGATGCACCCCTAATTCCAAATTGAGAAATTGTGCCCTGCATATGCCTCTATATGATCATCTGCACCTCATGGGCAAATGTTAAAATTCTGGGGAATGGTCTCTAAAAATTATCTGGCCATAAGGTATAGATAAACCAGGATCTCAACTCTCATTCTCTTCCCAGGTCTGGGAGCTACTAGTGGTCCAGGCTGAAGGGGGATGCTGATCTGTCCTGCACCATGGTTGTGGCTCACTGCCTACATATCAGAAAAAAAATACTTACACTTTTTTATACCTGCCAAGTATTAGGACCCCAATGCAAATGACAGTGCCTTTTTGAACCCCCAACAGAGTAAGAGCATCTTGGGGTGGCTGTCATACAGGTGACCATTAGGGATTTTTCTTTTTTATCCAAAGCCCCAGCTCCTGGCAGTTGACATGCATGCTTTCTGAGGTGAGGGGTTACTATATCTTTCTCTGGGCAGGTTGCTCCCACACATGCACATACATGGGCTGAATACATTTGGCTTGGCAAAGCTAAATGCACCATCCTTTGCTCGTATTTTCTCCCTCTTCTTCACTAGTATTGGTACTGCTATCGATTGAACTACATATGTCTCTGAAGGACAGGTGAACATGCGCTGGGAGCTCCCTCCTTTAATTACTTCTTCCAACACCATTTTTACTTCATCTTTGTCCACCTGGGTCACAGTCAGGCTTTAGCCCTTTGAACCGCAGAACTACCATATCAAACAAATGTTTGATGGAAGCTTGAAATGTGCACATGGGACTGCACACTAATGGAATGTCTGATGCCATGGTCAGAATTGGTGCAAATATACTTCCCAAATGCTAGATTTTTAGTGGACTACTCTATTTTAAGATTTTTAGTAGTGGCTATTCCCTTGCAAGCAATGACCACTTAGTTTTACACTCTCTCTCTCTAGTTTACTGACCGAGTTGCTTTGGACCAGTGACAGATCAGCCTCCTGGAGCTCGTCATCAAAAATGGTTCATATACTAGCTTTGCCCGATGTTTCACCCCGCTGTGTATACCTCAGAAAGATGAGTGCATGGTGCAGAATTTAAACAAAGCCTTAAGGAGCCTGTACGTACTAAACTACCAAGAGATACTATGGTGTGCATTATTTATCTGGATCCACCTTTTTTCTTCCTTACTTTTATCTCACCAGTGACATTATCAGCAAGGCTACCAAAGCCTCTTTCTTCCACTGTACAGGTCTAACTTACCTTTCCCAGACTTAGGGGCTCTTTGGGGGGAGGGGATAACCTGCAAATGAAACCTAAATATCCCTGAGAGGAGGAACTAACTGCACAGCAGCTGCTATGAGGAATAACCCTCAGCATTTCAGTGGGGTTTTTGAATGCATTCTAACCCACTCTCCATCTAACAGCCCTGATAAGCTTAGCTTTTTGCAGTACGAAGCCCAATGACATATTTCTGCATGTATGTCTATGCCCCGGTTACCTGACAAATTATTTGACATGTAGGTATACAAAGTCCTGCACTGTGTACCCCATAAATGGGTGTTAGTTGACCACACCGCTGTCCCCCCTCCCCCAAAACAGGATGAGATGGCACTTGGCCATTCTCCCCATTACTTCAGTAGACCAAGCTGCTACCCTCCCCATCAAGATTGGTGAGATGGCACAAACCACTTCCACCACCCACCATTTCCTCAAGCACCTAGATCACTAGTCAGTTCCGGGTCATTTAGGACAGAGTCAGGCTTTACTGATCTGTACCAAGGAACTAACTTCAACAAAACTTTTAAACTAAAACCATATATGGATTTAAAGAACATATTACCATGCTTTTGTGCTGCTGTCAGTAAGCCTTGGTGCTACTACCACATTTCATTGGAGCCATCAGTAAACTATGGTAAACTATGTACTGTCCAGAATGGTTTCAAGTACTGCTATGCTACACCAGTTTGTGTGTAAATGGATGCAAAAGAACTTCAGATATTGCAAATATTCTCATTAGTTTTCATGCTATAAAAAGTAAATAAAGCGCACTTGTGCACAGAAGACTGTCAGTACTAGGAACATAAAGGAAGAAAGCCTCGACTATAGTCCAGGCAACCAGAGTTCAAATAGAAGCTTGGATGCTTGGGATAAAAGCTGTGCCAACTGAAGGGGGAGTGGCATGATGGGACAATGAGCCTCCACTTCAGTTTATACATAGCCTGACCCCCTCCACTGACCTTAGCAGAGACACTGATGTTTATGAAGTTCAGAGCAGACATGCCTCATGCCTCTATCTTTTTCTTAAAAAAAAAAAAAAAAAAAAAAGCATAAATGTTCATCTGCCGAAGAAGCAAGAAAGTACAATTGTGTACGATCATACCATAATAGTTGATGTTCTGCTCTTCATAGTTGCAGTATTCTTCACCTAAGGGATCTCCTGCCAAGTATATTGCAACCTCCAGCCAGTATACTGATGCCTTCCGCTCTTATATGCACCATACATCACAAATAAGCTCTCCGTGCTTGATGTAGGGCATAAAGGTGACATACGGACTTCCATATTCAGAACTAAAATAGCCCCAAGAGGAACAGCATACCCTTAAGGATCAATAGGGACATGTGCACCCAGAATGAAAAAGAAAGAAGGAAGAATGGCCCCTCAGCTAGGAAGGAAACCAGAACACAGGGCAAGATGCAGGACAAAGGGAGAAGGAAGGAGAGACCAAATACTGCAACAGTGAAGAGAAGGACATCTACTGTTATAGTAAGATCTTATACAACTGTAACATGTCCTTTCATATCACTGTTGCAGTATTCTTCACCTAAGGGAGAGTACACGAGTGCAAAAGAATTGCCTGGGAGGTGGAATGCAGTTAAAAACCCTCCACAAACCAGTGCAGTATAGTTTTGGCAAAGCCTGCTCTGGAGACATCCAACGTGTAATGTTTAGTGAAGGTATGAACAAAGGACCAAATAGCAGCCTCAAGGATAGAACTGGTATCCAGACCTTTGGAAAAGGCACCTGAGGAGGCAACTCCTCTAGTAGAAAGTACCTTTATAGACGAGGAAAAGCATTTGCCATGAAAAGAATAGCAATAGAAATGGCTTTAGAAATCCAGGAGATGGTTTGCTTAGAAAAAGCCAAACCCAAAATCCTGGGATGAAAGGAAACAAAAAGCTGCTCAGATTTGTGAAAAACTTTAGTCTTATCTAAACAATATCTCAGCTGTTTATGCAAATCCAAGCTGTGAAGAACCTTCTCACTTGCTAATTGCTGAAAAGGAAAAAAAGAAGGAATATGAATGGACCGATTAAAGGATAACTCATTGACCATCTTGGGAATAAAAGAAGGATTACTACGAAGAGATAAAAAAAAGAGGAATGGCCATGACAGCCTGAAGTTCAGACACCATCTTGGCTGAAGTAACATCCAAAAGCAAAACAGTCTTTCAAGTACAATGTTGCAAGGAATCTGAGAAAGCAGGCAGCCTGAGCCAAATTTTCAAGTACAAAACTGAGGTCCCAAGAAGGCACAACAGGCTTCCTGGGAGGCCTGTTATGAAAGTTGCCTTTAAGGAATTGCTTGACATCAAACCTTTAGGCCAGAGGAGGATTTAAGGGCAGAGAAGCAGAACTTGCTGACAGGCGAGCTTTCAATGAAGAATAAGCCAACACAGCATGGATAAAATTACACAAATGAGAGAGAATCAAAGGAACCTTTACTGCTAGAGGATACCGATGGTGAGAGAGGCACCAGACAGAAAATCTTTTCAATTTGAACATACATGATTTTCTGGTAGTGAATTTCCTGGCCTCCTGCAGAACTCGAAGAATGTCTTCAAAAGAGTTACCTGAAAGGAATCAAAACCCTATCACCCACTGCATCATATAAAGAGTGGACAAGTGAGGATGGATAGGAAAACCCTTGTCTTGTGTGAGAAGATCCACATGGTGAAGTAATGCCAAAAGGGAGTCACTAGCAAGATTTTAGGAAAGTCCTGGCTGCTTTTGTGCAGGAATCGTGGTAACAAAGGAAGGTGTGTGTGTGTGTCTGTGTCTGTGTGTGTGTCTGTGTGTGTGTCTGTGTGTGTGTCTGTGTGTGTGTCTGTGTGTGTGTCTGTGTGTGTGTCTGTGTGTGTGTCTGTGTGTGTGTCTGTGTGTGTGTGTGTGTGTGTGTGTGTGTATATATATATATACAGAAATATCCCCTTCCAAGAAAAAGATAGGGCATCCATTTTCCAAGACAGCTGACTGGGGACTCAAACAGAATACAGGAAGTTGCCTGTTCAGAGGGGAGGCAAAAAGATCTACCCCTGTACCACCCCACCCACGGATAATGTCCAGGAACACACCTCTGTGAAGCATCCATTCATGAGCTTGTGTGCTGGACCTGCTCAAGGAGTTTGCCAACTAGATTGTGCTCTGAGGGAATGTTGATATCGGATAGCTAAACCCCAGACATCAGGAGCAAGTCTGCAAAGATAGAACCTTGTGCCTTGCTACTTGACAAACCACATCATTGTAGTATTGTCTGTGAAAACATTGAGTGGCCTGGGATGAAAGAGAATGAAAAGCTTGCAGAGCCAGAAGGAAAGCCCTTACCTCCTTTATGTGCTCTCACCACTGATGAGGAAGCCAGAGACCCTGAACCTTCAGGGGACCACAAGAACACCCCACCCCATGTCTAAGGCATGTGTAAAGAGCTTCTGAGTAGGAACTGGAGGTTGAAAAGGAAGCCCCGGATTGAGAGAAAGTTGTTGAATCCACCACTGAAGTTTGCGCTTGAGACAGGGAAGGAAAGGGATAGGGAAGTTCAGGGGGTAACAATGTTGAAACCACGCTGATCTGAGGTATTACTAAAGTTTCCTCTTATAAAGTCTGGCGAGACGCAGCATGACAACGGGGGAAGCTATGAACCAGAGAACCCCGAGAAATTCCCTGGTCGTGAGGGATGCCAGACAAAACGGGGATCGGAAAAAAGCAATTAGAGACAAGAGCCTGGGTGTAGGCAGAAATGCCAGCATGGGAACTGTTTGAAGTCTGCAGCAGAGGAAAATATGATCCTGGGAAGACATCAGAACTGACTTCTGGAAATTTATGGTGAACCCCAGACTATGTAACAGGGAAGTAGTAAAACTGAAATCCCTGAAGCAGACTGTTGGGGGAAGGAGATTATCTAGATAGGGAAAAATCTGAATGCCTCAAATCCTGCCAAAAAGCAAAGACATGAGCAAGGCATTTGGTGAATACCCTTGGGGCAGTAGAGAGGCCATAGGGCAAAGCAGAAAACTGAAAACGCAAGGAAGAGACACAGAAACAAACATTTCCTGAAGAGAGGATGGATGGAAATGTGCAAGTATGCATTTTTCAGATCCAGAGACACCAGAAAGGCCTGTGGAAGAGGAAAAATGTCTGCAGAGATAACATCAGAAAGGAAGGAATCTTGAGGAAAGATGTTCAGCAGAGAAAGATCCAGAATTGGTCTCCATGTGCCCTCCCTTTCATGAAACCAAAAAATTTCTGGAATAAAATTCCTTCCCTATAAGAGGCATGGCTAGACTGGTGCCATGAGCCAACAGAGTGAAGAACCTCCGGGAAATGAGAGAGCTGCTTCTGGGGAGGTTGAAGAATGCCTGAAAAGGGAGGAAGGACCTTCCACACCATAAAATATCCCTGACTGATAATAGGCTGAACTCAAGAATCTGAAGCCAGTTTAGGAGAGATGGGAAAAGACAAGAGGGGGAAGGAAACCTGGCCGAGGGAAGGAGGAAGGGATCCATCAAATAGCAGGAGGGCAAGATTGCCTATGAACTAAGGCAGATTTGGCGGGATAATTCCTGTGAAACTTATGAATAGGAGAAACAAAAATATTTTTCAGTTACTGCAAGCTTTGCCCTTGCCCTGGACAGACTTAACCTAAAAAGTTTTTTATTATCCAAAGCACCATCCAAAAGTTTGGCCTTAATGTCATTAGGCAAAGCCTGAAGATGAAGCCAAGAATAACACCTCATAAATGAGCCAAAGGCAGTAGCCCTGGAAGAGGCATCAGTTGCATCATATCTACATTTGATTGAATGGTGGGCAACTTGACAAGTACAGCCCCCATCTGGGAGAAAGCCAAAGCCTTCCCCTCAGAGTCAGGAAGGTCAGAAACCACCTTAGAAACCTGAGAAGGGATAGCCAAAACATACCTGGTCATATTAGTCTGGTAGTTGATGGCCTTAAAGGAAAAACTGGCAGCAGTGTAAACGTTCTTGCCCAACCTTATAGATGGCTCTACTATTCTTATCAGAAGGCAACAGCTCGGATGGTTTGTCAAAGGGGACTGACACTACAGGCAGGTCAGCAGAAGGGCATTTATAAAGAAATTTGCACTCCTCAAGCACTTTATAGAACCTATTCGGCTTCTTAGGTGCCAGAGACTGACAGTTACAGGCTACAGAACCTGAAGAGAAGGCATTCAGAAGGGCAGCCAGAACAGGAGGAACAGCAGATGGTTTGGGACATTCCATCTGTAGGAACTCATAATACCTTTTTTGAATATCAGAGACTTGAGAACAACCTCATTTAAAATAATCCGTCATATGGACAATGGTATCTCCAAAGGACAGCTCTTCCAAAGGGAAGTCTAGACTTACGGAGTCCTCCCTCCTCTGAACCATAGTCTAAGCAGGAAGGGATCTGGGAAGAATAAGCCAATGAGTATTCCCCTGAGTTCAGCTACTAATCCGAGGAATCCAATTCCCTATGCCTCTTGAGTGGAAAGGAAGACCAGGGAGGAGCAGGAATAGAGATCCCTTAAGGTGGCTTCAAGGCTGCCAAAGGACTAAATAAACCCTGAGTGAAATTTTGCCATTCATGTTGGGGACTGTTGAAACAGGGGAAATTATCAGCGGGACATCTGCTTGAAACATCCTCAAAGGGTTGGACCCCTGTTATGACTCTATACTAGTTGTAGGAATCTCCTCACTTACTAAGATCGAAGGAATGCTCCTTGGTCGTTCAGATATAATCAGCTGGGGCTCTCCCTAAATGTCAGGTACAGATGTTTGAAAAGCCTCCAAGGACATGCAAGAAGCCAGGTCCATGAGGGCCTCCAACAGAGTTGTGACAGAGGAATCTAAAGCAACCACTGAATGGTCCTCTGGGCTTTCAGTCTTAAAGGAGATGTCCGGGGGAGGTTGGAGAGCAGCCAGATCAGAATTAGCTTTTTTGACCTTCTTCTTGGCAGACTGCAGGCCCACAGGATAGGAGGATTCTGCCATAGTACCCCAAGTCAACAATTTAAGACATTGGTACTCCAGGTATATGGGCAAGGAGGAAAGATGACTATGTAGGATCTTAGGCACAAAGACATGGCAGACAGAACACTGAGTATGATTGTGGGAAGCTCCCAAACAAAAAACATATTGGTTTTGCTTTTCTTTTTGGGGAAGCTGCCTCCCACATTGATATTTTCCCTTTCTGGATGAAATGAATACAACAATAAGAAGAAACCCCAGTGGGGCACTTGTCCAAAACCATGGCTTGATAACCAGTATGATAGGAGTGTGCTCAGACAAAAATGACATTTAGACTGGCAGCAGAGAAATTCAGAGTATACTGAGCCTGTTTGTCACCTTTACACCCCAAATTGTGCATGGGGAGCATATGTGTGATGTACATCGCTTGCAAGAGTGGAAGGCTTTGGTATACTGGCCAGATGTTGGGCTGTCCTTGGCAGGAGATCCCTTCAGTGAAGAATACTGCAACAGTAATATGGAAGGACATCTTTGGGTCATCCCATCCAAAGATGCTACTCAGGAAGCCTATAAGCACCTCAACTCTGCATTGACACTTTCTGGCTGTATGGGTAGAATTTCTCACTGTTCATTCTGGGGCAGACATCCACATGATCATTCTGGCTTACTTAAACAAATTTAACAGAGACTACAATACTTCGCTAAGCTTTCCAGCAAGCAGATTGCAAAGCTTTGGGCAAATGTGACAAAAAAAGATTATGTTCTTACTATAACGTTCCATCTGTGTTGATTTTCATTCATTCATGATGGATGGGCCTCGGTTCCATCCTTGAAATGGACTCAGCCGATATAGCAAGCTTGCACCAGCCAAAAACTCTCAAGCTAAGGTTACCCACAGTACCCCTCTCCTCATCTCCTCAGATTGAGTTTGCCCGTAAAGAAAAGAAAGTGGAGGCTTATCTGAGCAAATTCCCCATCATGTAACCAGGGCCAAATTTGAACCTCCAGGAGTCTTTTGGAGGGGGTAGGAGGGTGGGATGTCATGAATGAATGAAGATCAACAACACAGACAGAATGTTATGGTAACAACATAACTTCTTTATCTGATGTTGTTAATCTTCATTCATTCATGATGGATGGGACAGAGTCCCTAGCTGCTTTATATCCTGGGAGGCCCTGTGGAAGGATAGTCCTGCGCACCATTGAGCCAAAGGATGCTCTCCCCCTGGAGACCAAGTCCAATTTGTAATGAGTGATAGGTATGAGGGGTAGGCCAAGTGGCTGCTGTGCAAATGTCATCCATAGAAGCTCTGGAATGAAAACACCACTGAAGTAGCAACTGATCTAGTTAAATGCACCTTGACTTTAGTTGTTAAACGCAATTTGTTCTGTTGATAAACAAAAGAGATGCAGTCTCTCGGCCATTTTGCCAATGTGACTTTGGAAACAGATTTTCCCAACTTGGATCCTGAAAAAAACAGGAATACTTGGTCAGATTTTCGGAAAGATTTAGTCCTAAGTAGAAATGTAATTGTCTGTGTACATCCAATAAATGAAAACAATATTCTCCTTTATTAGAAAAATTTGGGAAGAAAACTGGAAGGTCAATGGATTGATTAATATTCAACTCTGAGACAACCTTGGGTAGAAAGGAGGGGTTAGTCCAAAGCTCTCTCTTTGTGGAAAACTATGTAAGGACGTTTTACGCACAAGGGCTGTAATTCTGAAATTCTTCGCACAGAGATAATGGCTACCAAGAATAAAGTCTTCCAAGACAAGAATTTTATATCGCAAGTGGCAGCAGGCTCAAAGGGGTGACGAATCAAAGTTTGTAGGACCAGCGTCAAATTCCAAGGTTCAATGATGTCTTTGAAGGATGGTTTTATATGTGACTCCCTTCAAGAAACTTTTACAGAGATTGGGGAGATATTAAAGAGGAATCTTGGAAACCACTATGGAAGTTTGAGATAGCTGCTAAATAGACCCGGATCATAGAAGGTGAAGCTCTTAAATGGAGTAAAGTTGATAAAATACTCCGATACTGAATTAATGGGAGCTAGAAAGGGGTCCAGTCCCTTTTCTCGACACCAAACACAAATCTGTTCCATTTACTGTTATACATTTTTCTGGTGTACATTTTTTGGGAAGCCAGAAGTATTTTTCATACAGGGGAAGACAGGTTATTTTGCCTGGCAATTACCGGGAATTGGAGGTACCAAGCTGTCAGCCTGAGGCTCGATAGGTTTGTGTGGATCAACCCTTGAGGGTGCAACAGTAATCCTGGAGTTGAATCCAGAATCCACGGTCGGTGAACCAGGTGTGGCCAAAGGAAAGGGAACCAGACTTGTCGGGGCCAATGAGGATTACTTTGCTTTTCAACCGAAGTGCTTTCTTTACAAAATGTGGAATCGGAGGAAAGCGAGGGAAGGCATAAAGCAGTCCCGGGGGCTAATCGTGTACTAGAGCATCCCTCGAGGACTCCGCCCGAGGGGGATTAGGGCAAAGTAGCTGCTGCATTTGTGGTTGGTGGGAGATGTGAACAGATCGCAGCAAGGCTGACCCAGCGACGGAAAATCTCTGACGCTACTTCGTGATTGAGGGAGCACTCATGAGGCAAAAGAATGCATCTGCTCAACTTGTCCACAATCCTTTTGAAATTCCCAGGAAAGCGGCTGGAGGCTATCACCCACTGCCAAATGCTCATGGCTTCCTGACACAACAGGTAAGATCTGGCTCCTTCCCGTTTGTTGATATACCAGATGACAGACATGTTGTCCAACTGGATAGCAATCATCCCTGATGGGCGGGCAGATTGGAATGCTTGCAACGCCAGAAGCACCTCCCTCAGTTCTAGGACACCGATATGAAAATTGGCCTCTAAGGGGGACTAAATGCCTTAGACCGTCTTTCCCTGAAAATGCCCAAACCCCATCAGGGATGTGTCTGTGGTCACTAACAGCCTTGGGCTGAGAGGGTGAGAAGGGACGACTCCATAATTCTATTTCTGGCTTCATCCACCAATTCAGATCTTGCTTGCAGTGGTTCGTTATACGGATTGGGTAGGATATGGGATGTGTCAATAGGGACCACTGTGATGCTAGGAGCCATTGTAGTAATCTCATATGGAGTCTTGCTTGGGGAACTATAGTAATCGTTGCTGCCATTGAACCCAGCAGATGAAGGACTAAACAAGCTAGGACTTTGTCCTGAGAGTATCACTCGGAGTTGAGATCTTAAGTCTCTGAAGCCTGTGAAGAGGAAGTGCAACCAGGCAAGAACTTGTGTCGAATGTTGTTCCTATGAATTCTAGGCTTTGAGAAGGTACTAGTTTTGACTTCTCTTCATTTATTGAGATCTCTAAGAGTCATGCTAGCAGTAGAGTGTAGTGCAAGGCAAGAAGCGGTAGATGCTTGGTGGGGACAGTAAGGAGCCAATTGTCTAGATATAGAAACACCCAGAGTCCTTGCAGTTTCAAGTGAGCTCTTACTACTGCCATACATTTGGAGAACACTCTGGGAGCTGTGAAGAGATCAAAGGGCAGCGCTCGAAATTGGTAGTGATTGGCTGCCAGCCGGAAGCAGAGATATCTTCTGGAGTGTTTGTCCATTTTTACATGGTAATACGCATCCTGAAGATCTATCAAACACATCCAGTCATCTTTTTCCAGAAACAGGAGGATAGACTGAACCATGACGATCCAGAATTTGGTCTGACAAACTTGTTTAGGATGCTGAGGTCCAAAACTGGCCTCCAGTCCCGTCTTTTTTGGCAATAAAAAGAACCTCGAGTAAAATATGAATTCTATCTGGTCTGGTGGGACTGTCTGGATGACTGTTTTTTTGGAGCAGATTTTGAATTTCTTGTGCTGCTGTGTCCCTCTGACTGGGTGGAACATCGGGGATTCGCCTTTGCGGCCTCGGGTAAAGATTGAAGGAAATGCGATAACCTCTGGTAATTATTGTCTGCACCCAAGAATCTCTTGTTATGGAATGCCAGGCTAAGTGGTCTGCACCCAAGAATCTCGTTATGGAATGCCAGGCTAAGTGGTGCAGAGAGAATCGTCCCAGACTGCTTCCAGAGGCAAGCAGCCGGGCTGCTCTTCAGGAGCGCTGGTAGGGCTGCCCAGAAAGGGAATCTCTGGACCCCTGGTTACGCGGACCACCTCTGCCTCAGTGGTGGGAGTCTTCCTGATGAGTTTCCCCTTCTGCCCTGCAGAAAAACTCACCACGTGTCACGGAAAATCCCTTGGGATTTCCTGAACCACATCTTTCCACTCCTCTGACTCCTAGAATAGGATCGCTGGGGAGTGGAAAAACATATGGCCATAGCAGATAGGTTCTTGCCATCCTGGCAAGTGTGTCTAACTTTTGGATCAAAGAGAGAGGAAGCATCAACAGAAGTATTGACAAAGGAAGACTTGAAAGGGCCCGCAAAGTAGCACAAGCGCATCCAGGCATGACGTCTCATGACAACACCTGCACCCCCTGCTCTGGCTGCCCCTTCAGTTGTATGTGCAATCAACTGCATGGATGAGTTAGATAAGGATTCCAGGGTGGCAAGCTGTAAAACAACTTTGTCACGTGCCTCATCAGACACTGCTCCTGGTAAGGTTCCTGAGAGTTCCATGATCAGGTCTCTCTGGAGCTGGGTAAAATGTGCCAAATAGTTCAACGACCATATGGCAAAGGTAGTTGAAGCGTAAACCTGCTTCCCTAGTTTGTCCATTGTCTGAGACTCCCTGTTTGGAGGATGGACAACAGGACTCTCCTCTGCGAGTTCTTTCCTTGTGGCCACTGCCACCACCATAGCATCTTCTGCCAAGCCTTTGGACGAATGGGGCTGATCCTCTGGAGTGGAGAGTATTTTTTCTGGTCTCTGGGGAACTTGCTCAATGGTGTCAGGGGCATTCAAGGCGTGCTGCACGATGAGCTTGACCAACTCATCTGCAGGCGGGGTCGCCCAGGAAGAAGAGGGTCGAGCACAGAAAGCCTGCAAAATACAGATTCCTCAGAGGAAGGGTTGGTGGGCTTCCAGTTATCCTTCTATTTCAGGATCTCCAGTATATCTCCAAAGGGGATATCCTCAGGGGGCAACCGTGGAGACCCTTCCCCCCTCATCATAATCTGCATCTTCGGTGAGAGATTCCTCAGGGGAATCAATGTGCTTCCTCTTGCATTAATTCTTACAGGGTGGCTCTTCAGGGGGAACATCTGAAGAGGACTCCGAAGAGGGGGTGCAAGAGGAAACACATTGGTAGGGTATCTTGCTGTTCCCATGCCCAATGCCCCAGTGTAGTGGACTGTCAGCTGTGAACCAGAGGACATGTATATGTGACATTCCGGTGCCGAAAGGGGTCAGCTGCGTGCCTGACGAGGTGAGTCCCCTCTTTATAAGTTGGAAGGCAGATCCACCCAAAGAGGGATGGGAGCTCGGAACCAAGAATGACAGCCTCGGAAAAGTACAGTTGTGCACACTTACCATAAATGTAGATGTTCGAGTATATTCACTGTTGCAGTCATTACAATTGGGTTATCCTGCTGGCAGGCTACCCTCAGGTCGGCCTGAATTCCAAAGTCTAGGTCCGGTGTCGGTTGCTGTCGCCTCTTCCCCGACGTCAGTGCGCCAGGGGTATAAAAGATGCAGCCGACGCCATTTTCTTCAGTTTTTCTTACCCCAGATGTCAGGTGCCCCCAAAAGGGTAGGCTAAAAATATGTCAATAAAACATGCATGCACCAAAGTATATATTTTGCCTTCATCTACAAGCAAATACACCACATAGGTTGTATAGAATAGAGAGTTACAGATAAGTTCCAGCAAAGAAATGGGGGATGGCGGGTGGGTAACCTGGACTGCAACAGTGAATACACTTGAACATCTACATTTATGGTAAGTGTACACAACTACACTATGTTCTTCGTGTTTCACTGTTGCAGTCATTACAATTGGGTTGAATCCCAAAGCTAAGGTTGGGAGGCTGGAGCTAAATAGCATTAGGAGCGGCTATTAGGCCCTGCAGAACTGGAGTGGCAAAGCCTGCCCTGGATTTAGAGTAGAGTGGTAAGTGATAGTGCTTTGTGAAGGTGTGCACTGAACTCCAAGAAGCAGCCTCTAAAATGTCTTTGGTTGGTACTCCCCAGAGGAAGGCTGCTGAAGTGGCTGCTGCTCTGGTTGAATGTGGCCTAATGCCCTTAGGTACTGGCTTGCCATGTTGTGAACAGCAGAAACAAATGCAGTGGCCTATCCACTTTGAAATAGTCTGCTTTGAGATAGCCTTTCCTTGTGATCCTGCAGCATATGCCACTAGTAATTGCTCCGTCTTTCTGAAAGCTTTGGTTCTGTTCAAATAGAAGCATAGCTGTCTGCGCATGTCCAAAGAATGCAGAATTCTCTCCCCCTTATTCTCTGGGTTTGGATAAAAGGTAGGCAGATGAACAGTTTGGTTAAGGGCCACACTGGACACTACCTTAGGCATAAATGTCGGGTTTGTCCTCAGAGAAACCCTGTCTGGATAAAAAAATGATAAAAAGGTTCCACAGCCATGAGTGCCTGTAGCTCTGAGACTTGTCTTGCAGAAGTTATTGCTAGGAGCAGAGCTGTTTTCCAAGTTAAAAACTTTATATCAGCTGTAGCGGCTGGCTCAAAAGGAGGCAGGGTGGGTTTTTCCAAGACATAATTGAGGTCCCCCATGCAGGTATTGGTGATCTCCTTGGAGGCCTTAAATTTTTGGCCCCTCTGAGGTACTGCCTTAATAAAGGATGAGAAAAGATTGGTGGCTCTGTATTGTAATGAACCGAAATGGCAGAGGCATGAATTTTTATAGATGAAAAGGATAGGCCTTTGCCCAGCATCTCAGTCAAGAATTGCAAAATCTGAGGAATATTTGGTACAGTTGTGTCAATTTCTTGTGCCTGGTTCCAAGCACAGAATCTCTTCCATTTTCCAGCATAGGATTTTCTAGTACTAGGCCTCCTGGCCTCCAAAAGGACATCCATCACCGCTTTAGTGAGAGGTGTGTTTTGTACGACTACATTATCCGCCATGCTGCCAGATTTAAGGTCTTGAGTTGGCTGTGCAGGATCTGACTGTTCTGCTGGGACAGTAGAGGAGGTACTAGAGGTAAGGTCCAGGCTGGGCATTGAGACAAGTTCCTTAGGATTGGCTACCAGTACTGGCGTGGCCAGTCTGGGGCAATCAGTATCATTTTTTGCTTCTCCTGTCTGACCTTTAGGAGTACCTTGGGGAGGAGAGGCAGAGGAGGAAAGGCATATACTGTTAAGTTTTTCCAGCTGAAAGATAGGGCATCCACTTTCCATGCTTGTCTGTGATAAGTCCTTGTGCAGAATCTCTTTAGTTGGCAGTTGTGAGGTGAGGCAAATAGATCTATGTCCGGGCATCCCCATTTCCTTGTTATCATGTGGATCCAAATTCCACTTGTGTGGATCCATGAGGTTTCTGCTTAGTCTGCCAGAGTATTTATCTTTCCTGGCAGAATTGTGCCTGCAGATGTACTTGGTAAGTCAATGCTGTGTCCCACAAAGTCATGGCTAGTCTGCAAAGGGGGTAGGAATGAGTGCCTCCCTGCTTGTTTATGTACCACATGACCGTGGTATTGTCGGTCTTTATCAGTAGTTGTCCCGGATGAAGTAGGTCCTTGAAGGCTGTCAGGGCATTTTGAACAGCTAGCATCTCTTTTTGATTGATATGTAGATGCATTTGGTTTGTGGACCATGTGCCTTGAATACATCTTCCTGCCATGTGGGCTCCCCAGCCATAATCCGATGCATCCGTTGTTAATATCTGTGTGGCTGGGGGTAGAGTTAATGGCTGTCCCTTGTTCTGGTGACAGGCCTTCGCCCACCATCGGAACTCCTGTTGCAGGCAGGGAATGAGAGTAACTATTGTTTCCAGGCTGTGGCAATGTTGAGTCCAAATATTTTTTAGGTACCATTGAAGTTTCCTCATATGCAGTCTTGCATATGGAATTAGTAGGATGCAGGATGCCATGAAGCCCAAAGCTTGCAGATTTTTTCTTGCAGATAACTGGGCCTTTGTTGCCAACAGTTTGAAATAGGTAGTCAGTTGCCTTCGTTTGTCTGCCGTGAGATAAGCCATCTGGGCAGTTGTATATACGCTTGCACCCAGGAATATTATCTCTTGAGAGGGTACTAGTTTTGATTTTTGCTCGTTGACTGTGTACCCTAGGCATGATAGTAATCTCTTTACAAACACCAGATGCTGTAGTAGAATGTTCTTGTTCTCTGCTTGAATGAGGCAGTTGTCCAAGTAAGGATATATTTGCATTCCTCTTTGTCTGCAGTATGCAATAACTGGTGCCAGGCACTTTGTGAAGACCCTGGGCGCAGTAGATAAGCCAAAGGGCAGTGCAGAGAATTGGTAGTGCATTGAATCAGCTTTGAACCTGAGGTATCTTCTGCATGTTTGTCTGATTGGAACATGCAGGTATGCCACTTTTAGATCTAAAGTCACAAGCCAAGCCTTCTTGCCCAACATGGGCAGAAGCTGCTGTAGAGTCAACATTCTGAATTTTGGAATATCCAGATATGTGTTTAGAATAGATAGGTCCAGTACTGGTCTCCAGGCTTTGTCCTTTCTGGGTACCAAGAACGGTCTTGAATAGAATCCTTGTCCCTGCTCTTGTTCTGGCACTTGTTGAATGGTCCTCATGTCCATGAGGGATGAAACTTATTTTTGTGCCTCTGTCCATTGACTGCGTGGCAGGTCTGGCATACCGTTTGGCCTTGGCAGAGTGTGAAAGTGGAACCTGTAGCCTTGTGATACTATATTTAGAACCCATTTGTCCTGGGTGATCATGTGCCAGTTTTGTGAAAAAAGTGCTAGTTTTCCCCCCAAAGGAGCTGCCAAAAGATAAGTGCTTGGAGCTGGAAGGGGAAAGTCATTGAGACTGCTTCCTGTATGGCTGTGATTTTTTCTCTCCGCTCTTGGAGGTAGAAGCACCCCATTGTTTAGGCCTGTATGTGCCTTGGGGCTGTGATCTGCCCCTGGGACGTCTGTATCTGCCTCTTTGTGGCCTATAGGACACTGGAAATGACCAGTTACTTGTAGGCCAGTTCCTGCTAAATTTGGAAGGCTGTACCTGCAAGAAATCCTTGACTGTTTGCATAGATTTAGCTTTGTCCTCCCATTTTCTTCAGCAAGTCTTCAGCTTTAAAACCAAACAAAGTATCATGCTGTAATGGAGCATCTAACAGTTTTGCTTTAACATGATCAGGCAGATTCTGTTCTTTTAACCAAGCATGCCTCCTAATGACAGAACCTGTAACAGCGGCCCTGCAGGAGGCCTCTAGAGAATCAAAACCACATTGCAAAGTATGCTTTCCAACTTGTTCAGCTGCATGCAATAAATCCTGCATTTCTTTTATTTCTGCACATTCTGAATTTGCTGACATTTTCTGTTTATGCAATGACATTAGATATTGCTGATATTTAAGCATATGAAATTGGCAATTTAAGGCTCTTACAGCCAAGGTAGCAGAAGTATAAATCTTTTTACCCCATCTGTCTAGGGCCCTAGAATCCCTACCAGAGGGGATAGGGTTTTTTGCAGTAGAAGTCTTGACCCATTTGGGACCCTGAGAGATGGTTTCTGGGTCAGCAGCAGGGTTTTTATAAAGAAATTTATGTGAATCAGGAACCCTATAGTATCTGTCTGGCTTAACAGGAGCTGGGGGTAAAGAGTCTGGCGATAGACTGGACTCTGAAAATACATCATCTACAATGTCTAAAACAGGCGTGATAGCAAGGGGCCTGTGCTGAGGCAGTAAAAGGAAGTCTCTGAGCCTTTTCTTGGATTCTGAGTAATCTTGGCTCTCCCAGTGTAAATGCTCCCTCATACTATGCAGTGTCTCCCCAAAAGAGTAATCCTCAGGCAGAGAGGCTGAAGGGATAGATTCTTCAGCATCAGAATCCTCATAGGGAGGAAGAGAATATTCCTGTTCAGAGGAGGAATCAGAGGAAATGGAAACCTGGTCTGAAGATTCATATTCTAACTCTTGCCTAGATCGCTTTTCAGGAGGGGGATGGGAACCCCTGATCAAAGTAATTAGGTCTTCGGCCATTTTAAGCATCTGTTTTTTAGGCATGGAGGCCTGTCCAGGAGAATGCTGTACTTGCTTCTTTGTCTTTAGAGTAGCTTTAGTCTTTGCCTTTGAAGCTGAAGTAGGTTTCACATACAACTGTGTAGGCCTGAAAATACCCTCAGAAGCCGATGCCTGCTCAGTGGCTCCGGACCCATCTGAGAGAATAGTGTCCGATTGTCCAATACCTTGAGTTTCCAGTGGCCTTGTTGGCTCCACGTGGGAGTCGGAAGCGGCCTGTGGCTCGGAGGTAGCGGGCGTCAGGGGCTGCGAAAGCGCCTCACTGAGAACCGGCGACAGGCCTAGCAGAAGCCTCGCCGCCGGTTTTGGATCTCGGATGCCTGTCCTTTTCTTTTTCTTTGCGCTTTTTATAAACTCCAGTAGTCGGCTGTTCCGACGGCATTATATAATTAAATCTTCTGCCAAAGTAATGGAATGCAAAATCGTACAACGCTTAATAGTGTGTTGGTTAAATCTAGCACAAAACTGACAACTAGCAACGTTATGGTCAGGGCCTAGGCAAGGAATACAGTAAGAGTGAAAATCCTTATGAGGTATTTGCTTCCCACAAGAAATACAATTATTAACTTTTTCTGACATCGGTCTGGAGCAAGAAAAAAGTTTCCCCAATGGGGTACTTAGCTTTAATGAGCACTTCGGATCTGAAATTCGTATTTGAAAAGCTCAGGAGTCGGCCGACCGGCACTTGCAAACTGCTTTTGCTTCGGGCACTGTGCGGCAAGAAAGACTGAAGAAAACGGCGTCAGCTGCATCTTTTATACCCCTGGCGCACTGACGTCAGGGAAGAGGCGACAGCAACCGATGCCGGACCTAGACTTTGGAATTCAGGCCGACTGAGGGTATCCTGCCAGTAGGATAACCCAATTGTAATGACTGCAACAGTGAAACACGAAGAACATCGGGGTCACACTCCGCTCCGACGAGCCTGCCTCCAGGAAAGGAGCCAAGAGAAGACTCAGAGCGGCCAGTGCAGCCGGAACCATAGACAGCACCACAGAAAAAAACAGTGCCATACTAGGAGTCACGGTGCCGAAAGACCAGTCATGGTTTCAAGGGTGGATCGGCTCCAACTGAACCTCGGTCCACAGCGTAGGTTCTGGAACCACTGCAAGATCTACCCAATGGAAAGGAAAAAGCTGGCACCAGGATAGGTGTTGGCATCGAGGGCTCCAAGACCTGCTAGGAGGTTGAAGGAGGACATAGGTTGGAGTCTGTGGAAAAAAACCCTCGGCTCCAGGTGGGAGGGAGGTCCTAGATGGAGCTGGGATGCCTCTGGCTGCTAGGAGCTGATCCACAAGTCTCGCTGCATTGAGCTCCGAAAGGCTCCTGGTGGAATAGATTGACATACCCAATAGAGATTCAGGCTGGTCAATGAATGGACTTAGCTGTTGTGCAACAAAGGGGTCAATTGATGGAGAATATTAGGTCCTGGCCAGTGTCTCGACCTTCGGCACTGTGGTCGGAAGACCAGAAAATTGTGATGATGGGGAGGGGTGACCAGTTTTAAGTGATAGGCTACTGTTGGTGCCGAGTCTGTGGTAAAGTGCAAGGGGTCGGTACTGTGGAAATAGTAGTGGTCACTTCTGTAGTCAAGGATGACCCTGTGGATGGGGGGTTTAGACTCCAGTGCAAGGTAGGTGTCAAAGTAGTTTTGGATCTGTATGAACCTGGACATTAGTGGTTTTTGATTCCTGGGACTGAGGAGACAATGGCACTGAATGGCTCCTCTTCTTCGTCTTTTTTTTAGGAGCGGTTGACACCTCTGCCTCAGATAAAGCCTCCGAGAAAGGGGTTTTCAAGAGACCCTTTAAGATTAACTTGTTCTTGCACTCAGCTAAGGTGTGGGCACTAAAGCCCTTGCAGAGCTCGCACGGAGGTTGAACCTTCAAATGTGGTACTCCTAGGCAATAGACGCAGGAGAGATGCCCAGAGTTTGGCATCTTCCTGCCACATTTATCATACTGTAAAACCAATAGTGCCCTTGTCAGTCATTATGAAAAATCCAGTTGACAACAGTTAAACAGTAATCAAACAAGAAGAAATATCCTTTCACGACTAGGTATACACACACATGCACATAGAAAAGGAAGGATTTTGTTTTTAATTTACCAACAATGGTAAGTAGAAAGTATACCCAAAGGGTAAAAGGAAGGGGAAAGAGAATACCAACAATGGTATTTAAATTACCGAAAGGTAAGGGGAAGGGAGTGGCCTGTACCAACAATGGTACGAAGAAATAAAAACAAGATAAAAAGGAAGCAAAAATTCACACACAGGAAAGGAACTATCACTAACTATAAACGATTAAGATATAGCAGGATTATAAAAGATTATAAGGGTAAATTTGCAAAAATTAAGAAAAAAACGAAACACTTAGCTTGAGAGCTGGGCTGATGCATCTTGAAACTCTACACAGCAAATGAGATCTGAGGAGATGAGGAGAGGGGCACTATAGGTAACCTTAGCTTGAGAGTTTTTGGTTGGCACGAGCTTGTTATATCGGCCGAGTCGAATGAAGATTAACAACATCAGTTAGTGTGTTCTCATCTCCCTCAATCGGGCTCAGTGTTCTCAACTATATTATCTAATCAGTCTAAATTCAGTAGCCCTTAATGAATCAAGCTTTCAAGGTGGACTTCACTGTAGCCACTGTAATTCTGTAGGTACAGGTATATACTTATGCAGGATAGTGTGGATGAGATGGTCTTCCCTCGTGGATGAGCTTGGGAACAAAATTATGGATATCCCAAATAAGGAGAATTGTTTTTTGGCCAGGCCTTCCAAGACCTGGTGGCTCATCTCTTAAGATGGAAATATGCTCTCATTCCACTAGACAATCTTTATGATCCCCTATACCTTTGTTTCGTGTGCAACACCCAATGAACCCAAAACAGCATAAACTTCTTGCTTTGCAAGGAGAAGTCTCAAGTATAATGTAGCATTTCCCCTTTCAGCGTAGCTTCCCAGCAGTTCAACTCTGCCTGCCTGGCAGTAGTGTTTTTTTAATTGCCATTTCCTAATACTGAAAAGACAGATTGTTTCCATACAGACTGCATCTCAGCAATGTCAGCCAGCAAATGTTACAGTCTGTCCAAATTGGTGACTCTCTAAGGTCTTATACATCTGTTGTTGGTACAGGGGTGCTTGGATAGTGTTACTACATGTAATGAAGTAATTTTGGTATGTTAGTGTTTAAGGTTCACACAGGCAGTTTTGCTCTGCATCACTTCCATGTTCACAATGTTGTCATTTCTTATGAGCCTATTTCAGCATCCAAAATATTTAAAAAGGTGTTGACTTAGTGGCTGTTGCCTTGTAGCAGAAGGGCCTTCACATTTTCCTGTAGCTGAACAACTAGCTGTTGATATCCCTGTAGAGGAACTCTACAGAGATACCAACAGCAGTGGGAATTCACCTGTTTGTAATCTCTGAGGGTTATCACAAACTGATAAATCTGGTCGCTGACTGTATCAAAGTGGAAAGTTTTCACATTTGCAGAGTTGGACACATTCCACTGCTGGTCATTTCTGCTCTTGCAGAATGTTTGGAAAGTCATTACTTTGGTTAGGATGTATAGCAGGGTCCAGGCTCAGAGCCTAGTGCATCTTCTGGGCTTCAAGACACAATATGTGGTCTCTGGATCCTCAGGTAAGCAACAGACTATCAGGTGTCAGCTGCTGCTGGGCCAGGGAGTGCAGGATAGCTCCTACCAACCACTTGATAGAGTTTGCTGCAGATATGGACTATCCGTCATAGGTCTTAAAAACAAATGTTTTACTGGCAAGGTCTTGAACTCACCTTGGGTCCTCTGGAAAGGGAGATCCACATCAGCTGAAGTTTCAAAACATTATCCTTTGTCTGTCAGGACTAAGGACAAAGTTAGCTTTAAGGTACATTACTTACCCTGTTAACCACATATCGGTCAACTGGTATTTAAATAATAAAGGAAGCATACCAACACATCTTCTGTACCGGAAAGATGATGTTCATCTGGAAGACTGTCTTCTCATGTCCTCTCCTGGAGCTGCATACATTCATTCAGAGCCTATATCTGCTGTAGATCTTCCATAACTGGGGCATTCCAGAAATCAGCCTACTTGCTGCATGAAAAATGAAGTCCACTGCTGTGGTGGACAATCTCCGTCCTGTGATAAGGGTTTCCTTTAAGCTTTCCTGATATACCACATATAAGCACAAAGTTTTTGTACGAAAGATTAAAATGAATTTTCTTTTTTGTCCATCCTGCTGGCACAGATGTGTAGGTTTAAGCGGTCGAGTTCTTGGCAAGAGAGGAAAATCTCCTGGCACTTCTACATTTGGAACATGTCCATGTGTGCATACTTAGAGACACGGTTCCAGTCCTTACAGGGTACCTCTTCCATGAGTGGGCTTTGTGCCTAATATGCCTTTTGACCCACTGGCAACAGTGGTGGAGAGTGAGTGTTTATTAGGAAAAACAGCTTCTTCTTAAGGAAACTAATTTCAAATTCATAGCTTGCCATTGATCCTCCTCCATTGCCATTGATCCTCCTCCATGCATTCAGACTACCATAACAAATTCCTGGCATTTATAGAGTGTGCCCCTATAAGCAATGGTTCTTTAGTCCTAGGCGACTTCAACTGTCTTTCCATTAATTGGAGTACCTACACTTGCAATGCTGGTTTGGTATGCTCAGCGATTGTAAACAAAAACACCTTTGATCAACCTGCCATCAACCTGACTAGGGGTGTAAACAGGGATGCAAACATTTTTGATGTAATGCACACAAACATGGCCCCTGTCTGCTTCCCTCCTATGGTTAGTGCTTTGTTAGTCAAGTCTGACCATAATCAGGTTATCTTTACCCTTAAAACTTCCATTCCATTGGTTACAAATATTGCTCTGTCGAATTTCTGGCTAATTGATAAATGAAGTACAAAAAGAAGACTGTGTGTCCATAAAAAGACACCCCTTTTCCAGAAAGCATATGAAGAGAAAGTGAATGGAATGTCCGAACTTCATAATTCTGTTTTGATGCAAAGATATTCACTTTGGACAGATCCCATCACAGAGCTAGCTGTCTGAAAGATGACAAGGTGAAGCCTTCATTCATGAACTAAAGCGATACAAACTTTTGCTTTAAGAATCTACCTCAGAGTTCAGAATTCCTGTGAGATGTACAACTGATAGCAAAGGTCATGCTGTGAGGTTCAACTCCAGATCTGGAGAACTGCAGAGCTGATAAAAATGACAAAAGTTGCACGGCTCAATTCATTTGATGTTTAACTATGCAGCAAAACATATGCCTGGGGTGAAGTCTGAAGAATCTAACTTTTGCATTAAAAAGTGGAAATAGTACTGGAATACCAGAAGAAATGCTTGCAGTTTATTCAACAAGAGAATTCTATCTTTATACCCCCAGGGGAATAATTCTTTCTAATGAACCCCCAAGCTTGCTACCATAGATTCTTTACAGTTTAGCGGGGTCTCGCATGAAGTTTGGAATGGAGAATAGAGACATGCAGAAAAACATTATCAAGGGACTTCAAAATTCATCCTGCTGTGACTGTTGTATGAGCTTAAAAGTTCTGCATCAGTGTTTGGATTTCTTTTGTTTTGCCTTGTGTGAGAACGGCTCCCAGGAAGGCTACAATTTGAGAAAATATGAATGAAGGCTTGGCAAAACTGATGGCAATTCTCAGACTGCATTAATGCTACAGTTTTTCAAATATCTGGCTAAAGCATATTTTTTCATGGAGCTACTTTAAGGCAGTTATCTGTATAAGGAAACCTGGAGTTGACATACTCACCTATATGATGTAATAGCTACTAGAAAAATGGAGTTCCAAGATAAAAACTTTTAATCTACTTTAGCCGCTAGCTCAAACGGAGATTGTGTCAAAGTTTGTAAAATTGGTCCTAAGCATCTGTGTGCCCTGTTCAATCACAGCCTTACCTCAGGCTTTGTCCCTACCGAATGTTGCACTGCTCTAGTCATCCCTCTCCACAAAGGAGGAGCGACTACAGACCCTGCGAACTATCGCCCCATTAGTCTGACAAGTCTGATATGCAAAGCTATGGAACGCAGCATCATGGACCTAATAAACAAGGATATAGGGAATCTCCAAACTCTGGATCCCACACAGTTTGGTTTTATGAAGGGTAGATCATGCCTGGTCAACTTCTTTGAGTCAGTCAGCAGAGCTGTGGATGAAGGCAAGGTGGTTCATATAGCCTACCTTGATCTGGCCAAGGCCTTTGACACCATTCCCCACTCAGGAATCATAGAAAAACTCACTAAGCTAGGCATCAACCCCTATATCACTAGGTGGGTTGCAAACTGGCTCACAGATGGAACCCACAGTGCGAAAGTAGCTCACGCCAAGTCAGACTGCCGACCAGTCACGAGTGGAGTCCCACAGGGATCGGTCTTGGGTCCTCTCCTGTTTGGTATCTACTTCTCATATGTCCAGTCCAACATGAAGGGACTCTGGCTGACAAAGTAAGTAGACGATCGTAAGTTGGGAGTCATTATTAACTCCCTAAGTGATGTTGACATCCTACAGAAAGGCCTCACTGAGACCAACGACTGGTGTCAGAACCATGGCCTTAAGCTCAATGCCAAAAAAATGTGTTGTCATCCCCTTTGGGAAAAAAACAGTTCCCATGAACTACCACATCGATGGTAGTCCACTGAACACAGGAGGCGTTAGAGATCTGGGAACACAGGTTGACAGCAACCTTTCTTTTGAACACCACACTGCCACTGTGGTCAGAAAGTCCTTCTATGTGGCACATCTCATTACTAAGGGTTTTGCATCCAGGAAGAAAGAGGTAATTGTCTCCGCTCTACTCTTCCCTCATTAGGCCAGTCATCGAGTACAATGCTCCATTTGACATGTACCTCACTGGATGCCTGCAACAACTGGAGAGGCCACAAAAGTACCTCACAAAGAAGGCCCTAGGCCTTAAACACTTGTCCTGTATGGACAGACTCAAAAAACTCCAACTATTCTGTCTCATATCGGCTAGAGGC
Organism: Protopterus annectens; assembly: GCF_019279795.1. NCBI lineage: Eukaryota > Metazoa > Chordata > Ceratodontiformes > Protopteridae > Protopterus > Protopterus annectens. The sequence continues at coordinate 590,524,262 of NC_056746.1, forward strand.
AATCTCTGCTTGACTTATAAAGCCATGTCTGACCCAGCTCTGTTAGAAATGCTACATCTAAAGAAATCCCAATCCCTCCTCACCACACGCTCCAGAGACCTCAACCTCATTACCACAATCAACAAAACATGCTGGAGGGATAGGTTCATAACCCACAGACTGCCCATGCTATGGAACAGACTTCTCATACATCAAACAAGGAACCTCACTGGCCGTCTTCAAGCAAAATCTTGATGAGTGGATGGGAAATAGAAAATTCACCCGGGATCTCTCCAGTGGCTCTATTTGACAGAGGCACTGGAAAGGTCAGGTGGCAGGATGCCAGGGTAATCCTATGGGCTAACCTTGTAAAGGCTCCAGGGCCATTAGCGTAGTACACACCTATGAAATACACTAGAAAACATAGATTGTTCAAAACAGAGGAAATGGAAACAAAGTAATGACCAACCCAAAATCTCATGTATTTTGCCTTTCTTCTTCAGATCAGTAATCATATCTTCTGGTTGTCCAAACAGCATATACTTCTTATGCAGCTAAACATGTCTCCTTACAACTCCAGGCATGGCAGCCCTGGGAGCCAACGGTATGAACAACTGAGAATCTTTCCTTATTATTTTGGGTCTGTAGAGGTAGAATTCTGAGTTGTCTATGCCTACCAAGAAATTTGTCCCCTGTTGGAGTGAATAGGGAAGAAAACATTCAGATGAACAAGATGGTTTTGATTCGTCTCTGATGCTATTATGGGAACACACCTCTCAACCTCCTCCCCTTACCCACAGTCCCCTCAAAACCATGCATTATTTAGATCGAGTTTGACCCTTAATCTTAGAACTCAAAAGGGTTAAAAACATGGCATACATAAAGGGAAAGAAAAATAACTGCCATGGTATCAGAGTGTAAATAGCAGAAGGTCTGGAGCTGAAACAGCAGAAAGACTAATAAGGAATACCCCTCAGGTCATATCAAAAAGCCACATATAAATCTTCCAATAATGGAAGGAAAATGGAGAGGGAGGGAGGTTGAGGAAGGATGAAAACAGACATCACAGATGCATTGTTATGATCGGTACATAACTTTTGTATCTGATGTCATTTTCATCTGTTCCTAAACCAATGGGACAGAGTTCTCAGCTTCTACAACCCAGGGTGGTCTTCATGGAAGGATATTCTGAGGATGGCAGAACCAAATGCTGACGTGTCCCTTCAGAAATATCCAGCTTGTGATAAGTAGTAAAGGTATGAGCATTAGACCAACTGTCAGCCACACAAATGTCATCTGTTGAAGTTCTTGATAAGAAAGTGGAAGAAGTGGAAATGGATCTTGTGGAATGAGCCCTCGGAGGCTTGGCAAGGTCAAATGCTTTTCTTTGTAGTTATGAGAAACACAATCAGTGAGACATCTAGCTATAGTTACTTTTGACACAGTGACCCAATTTTGCCTTTGAGAAGGAAAGATACAATTGGTCAGATTTTCTGACAGCTGTAGTTTTATGGAGATAGAATCCATATTGACTATGTACATCCAATAAATGAAGCATATATTCCCCTTTATTACAAAATTTTAATAAGAAAACCAGCAAATTAATAGCCCCCCCCCCCCCCCCCCCCCCCCCCCCCCCCCCCCCCCCCCCCTCCCCCCCCCCCCCCCCCCCCCCCCCCCCGCCCCCCCCCCCCCCCCCCCCCCCCCCCCCCCCCCCCCCCCCCCCCCCCCCCCCCCCCGCCCCCCCCCCCGCCCCCCCCCCCCCCCCCCCCCCCCCCCCCCCCCCCCCCCCTCCCGCCCCCACCCCTCCCCCCCCCCCCCCCCCACCCCTCCCCCCCCCCCCCCCCCCCCGCCCCCCCCCCACCCGCCCCCCCCCCCCCCCCCCCCCCCCCCCCCCCCCCCCCCCCCCACCCCCCCCCCCCCCCCCCCCCCCCCCCCCCCCCCCCCCCCCCCCCCCCCCCCCCCCCCCCCCCCCCCCCCCCCCCCCCCCCCCCCCCCCCCCCCCCCCCCCCCCCCCCCCCCCCCCCCCCCCCCCCCCCCCCCCCCCCCCCCCCCCCCCCCCCCCCCCCCCCCCCCCCCCCCCCCCCCCCCCCCCCCCCCCCCCCCCCCCCCCCCCCCCCCCCCCCCCCCCCCCCCCCCCCCCCCCCCCCCCCCCCCCCCCCCCCCCCCCCCCCCCCCCCCCCCCCCCCCCCCCCCCCCCCCCCCCCCCCCCCCCCCCCCCCCCCCCCCCCCCCCCCCCCCCCCCCCCCCCCCCCCCCCCCCCCGGGGGCGGGGGGGGGGGGGGGGGGGGGGGGGGGGGGGGGGGGGGGGGGGGGGGGGGGGGGGCGGGGGGGGGGGGGGGGGGGGGGGGGGGGGGGGTCGGGGGGGGGGGGGGGGGGGGGGGGGGGGGGGGGGGGGGGGGGGGGGGGGGGGGGGGGGCGGGGGGGGGGGGGGGGGTGGGGGGGGGGGGGGGGGGGTGGGGGGGGGGGGGGGGGGGGGGGGGGGGGGGGGGGGGGGGGGGGGGGGGGGGGGGGGGGGGGGGGGGGGGGGGGGGGGGGGGGGGGGGGGGGGGGGGGGGGGGGGGGGGGGGGGGGGGGGGGGGGGGGGGGGGGGGGGGGGGGGGGGGGGGGGGGGGGGGGGGGGGGGGGGGGGGGGGGGGGGGGGGGGGGGGGGGGGGGGGGGGGGGGGGGGGGGGGGGGGGGGGGGGGGGGGGGGGGGGGGGGGGGGGGGGGGGGGGGGGGGGGGGGGGGGGGGGGGGGGGGGGGGGGGGGGGGGGGGGGGGGGGGGGGGGGGGGGGGGGGGGGGGGGGGGGGGGGGGGGGGGGGGGGGGGGGGGGGGGGGGGGGGGGGGGGGGGGGGGGGGGGGGGGGGGGGGGGGGGGGGGGGGGGGGGGGGGGGGGGGGGGGGGGGGGGGGGGGGGGGGGGGGGGGGGGGGGGGGGGGGGGGGGGGGGGGGGGGGGGGGGGGGGGGGGGGGGGGGGGGGGGGGGGGGGGGGGGGGGGGGGGGGGGGGGGGGGGGGGGGGGGGGGGGGGGGGGGGGGGGGGGGGGGGGGGGGGGGGGGGGGGGTGAAGAGATACCGAGTCCTTATCAAGAGTGGAACTGGAGCAGCCAAGCGGTCAGCTTCAGGTTGTCCAGGTTCGGAGGAGGAATGCAGGATGGATGGGATATCAGATCCGATGGGATCTAGAATCCAAGGAGGTTCACCGAGTGACCTTAGGAAGGTGAACCAGATTGTCGAGGCCAAGGCAATAGAATAGCTCTAGCAATGATAGTGAGAAATTGCCGCCAGTTGAACTTTGACTGTGGAACTGCTGGCACCATCATTAAAGAGAGAGGTTAGAAAATCCAGCACTACGGGAGAGGAACCGTGAAGGGATCTAGGCCTTGCCGCCTCCCACACAGAGAAACGCTTCCATTTGCTTCGGTAAACCTTTCTAGTGGATGGTTTATGAGCCGCCACCAAAATAGCCTTTACCGCTGAAGAGATACCGGGAGTCCTTATCAAGAGTGGAACTGAGCAGCCAAGCGGTCAGCTTCAGGCTGTCCAGGTTCGGAGGAGGAATGCAGGATGGATGGGATATCAGATCCGCATAGGATCTAGAATCCAAGGAGGATTCACCGAGTGAGACCTTAGGAAGGGGAACCAGATCTGTCGAGGCCAGAACGGAGCAATGAGAATCATTCTGCAACCCACCCGAGAGGCTTTCTGAAGTACTTGCAGCATCAGAGGCAAGGGTGGATAGGCATACAGAAGACCGGGTGGCCAAGCATGCACCAGAGCGCCTCTTGGGGTACCTCCGGGAGGAGGTATCAGAGCGAAAAAACTGTCGCACTTGGTGTTTGAGGGAGAGGCAAAAAGATCGCATGAAGGGGTTCCCCACCGTGCGAATATGCTCCGCTACTTGACAATTGAGAGACCACTCGTAAGGGGTCAGAATGGTGCGACTGAGCTTGTCCGCTAGGATGTTGGACCGACCGGAATGTCGCGCTATGAGAAAGCGATTGGTGGAGATTGCCCATTCCCAAACTCTCATGGCCTCTCGACAAAGAGGGTAAGACCTTGTTCCCCTTGCTTGTTGATGTACCAGACAACAGACATATTGTCCGATTGAATCGCAATTGTTCCCAAGGGAAGAAAGTCCTGAAGTGCTAGCAACGCTAAGAGCACTGCTCTCATCTCTAGAACATTGATATGCAGTAAGGTCTCTGAATCGTTCCACGTGCCTTGGACTGTCCGGCCCGCAAAGTGCCCCCCCCACCCGAGGCGGGAGGCGTCCGTGGTCACCGTGGCGAGAGGGGGAGAAGCACAAAATGGGCGACCCTCGTGGAGATCCGGGGAGTGGAGCCACCACAAGAGGGACCGCTTGCAAGCCTTGCTGATCGCTATGGGATGATACATGGGGAGAGCAAGGTATGACCACTGTACTAAGAGCGTCCACTGTAGAATGCATATTGAGCCTGGCAAGAGGAAGAAGTGCTATCGACGAAGCCATGGACCCTAGAGCCCTCAGGACCAACTCCGCTGGAACAGAACATGAATGGAGAATGGCTCGCACCTGGAACTGCAGATTTAGAAGTCTGTCCGCAGTGAGGAAGGCTCATAAACTCCTTGTGTCTAGTCTGGCCCCTATGAAATCTAAGAGCTGAGTGGGTGCCAGGTTGGACTTTTTTGTATTTATTGTGATGCCCAGAAATGGAGCAAGATGGAGAAAGGAGTCTCGCGCCGAGAGAAGTAGATGCCTTGTTGGGGCGGTAAGGAGCCAGTCGTCCAGGTAGGGAAAGACCTGCACCCCCTGAAGCCTCAGGTGGGCCGCTACCACTGCTAGTACTTTGGTAAACACCCTGGGGGCTGTGGTGAGACCAAAGGGAAGGACCCGGAACTGGTAGTGACTGGCTCCCAGCCGGAAGCGGAGAAACCTCCTGGAGCGCCTGTCCATTAGGATGTGGTAGTACGCGTCCTTGAGATCTATCGAGCACATCCAGTGGCATTCTCCCAGAAGGGGGAGAATAGATTGTAGAGTGACCATTCGGAATTTTTCTTTGGGGACTGCCAGATTCAGGAGAGAGGTCTAGGATTGGTCTTAGTTCCCCGCCTTTTTGGCACTAAAAGAACCTGGAGTAGAACCCTGATCCGATCTGGTCTGGGGGAACGGGCTGGATGGCTCTTTTCTCTAGCAGATGGCCAATTTCTGCTAAAGCGGCCTCCCTTTGACCGGGTGGTACGTCTGGGAGGACTTCATCTTTGGAAGGTGAAGGAAAGGAATGCGATATCCCTGGATATGATTTGGAGAACCCAGCGGTCCGATGTTATGGACTCCCATGCCGCTAGGTGCCCCTGGAACGCCCCGACTGCCTCCAGAGTAGAGCAGTCGGGCAGCCCTCAGGATGCTGCGCTGGCCGTTCAGAGAAAGGTTCCCTGGACCAAGTTTCTGGGAGCCCCTCTGCCTCTAGGGCGGCGTCCTCCCTGTCCTCCTCTGCCACGGAAGGACTGGTTGTCCGGAGCAGGCTGGGACTGCTGCGACTTTCGAACCACATCTTCTTCTGACCCTTTTGGTTCCTAGAATAGGGCCTCTGGGGTGCAGAGAAGCGGATTCCACGGCAGACAGCGCCTTCCCGTCCTTCTCGCTCTGGGTCAACGCCTCGCTTAACGGTCTTGCCAAACACGGCAGAACCATCAAACGGGGCGCTCGTAAACGACGCCTTGAAGGGCTCAGTGAAATCGTAGTGGCGGAGCCAGGCCTGACGCCTAGTGACCAGTCCTGTCCCGCAGCTCTAGCGGCCTCCGTAGCATGGGAGAGTAGCCGCATAGAAGTATTTGTGACTGACCTAAGAGTGGCCATTTTGGTGGAGTGCAGAGCTCTGTCCTCCTCCGAAATGGACTCAGGGGATGCAGCGTACTTTAATAAGGTCTCGCTGCATCCGAATAACATGTGCCAAATAGTTCAGCGCCCTTACCGGGTGCCGAACTGAACATCCGCTTCCCAAGCGGTCCATCATCCGAGACTCCTTGCTCGGTGGGTGGACTGAGGGACTCTCCTGAGCCAGTTCCCTCTTTGTGGCCGCCATCAACATGGCATCTACCGGAGGCCCCTTACTCCAATGGGTCCTGTCAGAAGGCGGGCTAAGGATTTTATCAGGTCTTTGGGAATTGGCTCCACGGTGTCCGGTTCCTTCCACGCCCTGGTGGTAATAAGGTCCACCAGGGGTGGCAGGGGACACCCAAGAGGTAGACGGGCCCGCTTCAATGCCTCCAAGAACACGGACTCGTCCGAGGAAGACTTGGGGCAGACCACCCCCTAATACGGAGCATTTCCATGATGTCTCCAAGGAGACATCCTCGGGGTGACCGTGGGGAGCCTTCCCTTCCTCCAAGTCCGTGTCTTCAGTGAGAGACTCAGGGAGTCAATGTGCCTCCTTTTAGACGATATGCTATGCGAGGAGCCTCCTCTGGGGGCTGTCAGAGGAGTCCTCGCAGCAGCAATTTGCTCCATAGGAGCAACTTGGGGCACAGAAACGGGCTGTCCCAGGGGCCGGATGGCGGAAGCCTGGCCCAGTGCAGAGGGAGCGGACGGAGCCAAGCAAGTGCCGGGGTCCGGAGACCCTCAACAGAGCCCTCTCCACTACATCAAAAGCGAAGGGAGCCGACCTCACCAAAGGATCCGACAATCGGCTCCCTCGGATCCGAAGAGTGGATCGAGCCGGCGCCAAGCACTCGGATCCGAAGGACAGTGCGCTCCGACACAGACGGCGCCAAGGAGCACTGATCCCCGGATCCGGCTCGGATCCAGGCTCCGAGATCGGGTCCGACGCACCGAGGGCATGGTCGGATCCGGCACCCAGTACTATCGGATCCGACCTCCCCGGCTCGGCTGCTCGGCTCCAGCTGCTCGAACCCGGAAGCGGGTCGGAGAAGGAGCAATAGGCTTGAAAAAGGGTGTTGAGCTCCCGGAGGGGGGAGGCAAGACACTCCCATCTGCATCTGGGCCTGGATGAACCTTCGCATCATCCGGTCCAGATCAGCATCGAGCTATGGGTAGATCTCGACGAGGCTACCGAGGTAGGCCTGGAATGCCTCCTCGATAGCCTCGCTGAGATCGGGTCTCCTCCTCCTCAGGACCCGTGAGAAGCACACAGGTGACCGGAGCCGAGAAGGAGGAGACCGCTCAACAGGAGGCCGGGAGAAGCCGCTTGGCTGGCGGGGCGAAACAGAGGTCTCGGCCCGCCAGGTGCTTCTCCCTCCGGTCCTTTTAGATGCATCCCTCTCTGTCCTGAAGCGGGAGTTTGAGTCCCAGGAGCAGGAGGGGTGCTACAGGGGAACAGCTGCAGCCGCAGGAGTCCCAAGGCGGGGTCGGAGCCGAGTCCGGTAAAAGACCCGCCAGGACCAGCTTGGACCTCCGCTCCTCAGTGCCCTGGGGTTGAACCCTGCACAAATGGAACAGCCAGATGTGAGGTGTTCAACCCCAAGACACTTAACACACCGAGTGTGGCCATCAGCCGGTGAGAGCTTATGGCAACACCCGGAGCATTTACAGAAAAATGACTTAGGCTGGTCAGCCATAGTCAAAATTAACCAAAAGTTACAGAAGTAACTTAAAACAATAAACTATAAAAAGCACACAGGCCTCACACACACTCTACCAGCGAGGGGAGGGAATAAAATATACTACTGTAAATAAAATTAAACTAAAAACAGTCAATAAAAATAGGAAACCTACAACTTTCACACAAAAAAGTTTAAAGAAAGCAAAAATATTCTAATTTAGTACAAGAAAATTCCACTTAGCTGAGAGCTATAGAAACCACATCCAGTTACCAGCGCGGCAAACAAGATCTGAGGTCATGAGGGTAGAGCAGGGCATTATGGGTGAGGGGAGGAGCTGAGAGCTTGGATCCATAGCTGGAAACTATGCCGGTTCGGATCCGATATCGGATCCATAACCCACAGGTTGCAGACAAATGAATATCCTACTTCAGATCTATTTCTATGGCAGAGTTTCCCCATCCTGTTCATTCCTGGATAAAGTCTCTCTAACTTTGGGCCCAAAAAAGGTTGATCCATCAAATGAAGCATTGACGAAGGCCATACTGAAAGCCTTTGCAAAGTCCCATAATCGCATCCAGGTATACCTCTGTTCCATAATGCTTGAACCTGTGGCTCTAGAAACACCCTCCATGGCATTGGAGATCAAATGCGTGGAGGCGTTTGAGAGGGAGTGAAGGGTGGCCAGTTGAGAAGACCCAATCTTCTTACCCTATGCAGTCATGGACCTCCAACAGGGACTTAGATATTTCCTTAGTCACATCCCTCTGAAACCTTACGTGTGTCAAATAATTCAGATATCTTGGGGCAAAGGTCACCGAAGCACAGATTCACTTCCCATATCTGTCCAAGGCCCTAGACTCTTTGTTAGAGGGATGGACAGAAGGACTTTCCTCAACAAGTTTTGTTTAGTGGCTGCCTCTACCACCATAGCGCTGACTGGAGAGCCCCTGCCCCAATGAGCATGATCCTTGAGTGCTACCACATATTTGGCTTCTTGAGGATGGTCTCTGTCACATCCAGATCCTTTCATGCCTAACAGAAAATCAGATCCACCATTTCGTCTGTGGGGGGACCACCCAGGAAGTAGCTGAGCTGGTTCTGAAAGCCCCAAGAAACACTGACTCCTCCTGGAAAGGGGCTTCGGAAGAACAACCACCTTTCTGCCTCAGAAGCTTGAGAATCTCTCCCGAATGAGACATCCGCAAGGGGTGATCTGGGGGAGCCCTCTCCTTTATCAAAGTCTGCGTCTTTGGTTAGTGACTCCTGCGGGGTGTTATTTTGCCTCCTCTTGCATTTTCTTCCTTTTTTTTTTTTTTTTTTGCTTCGAGGGAGCTTCCACAAAGGGATAAGACTCAGAAGTCTTCAGAAAGTCCTGGATGAGGACCTTCAAGACTAGACCAGACTGGCTGTCCTGATGGAACAAAATGAGCAGACTCAGGACCCATGGCAGACAGCTGTGGAGAGGGAGGGCCCCAGGGGGGATGGGCAAGGATGTCCCATCCCCTGACATGGAGAAGCTCTCTCCACTGCCTCAAAGGCAGAAGTCAAAGGAGATCCCAAAACTACCCCAGTAGGAGCAGAAGCTACCCAACGAGGATAGCCAAGGGAATCCCCTTGACTTTGTCTCGAAGCAGAAGTTGGGGCCCGGCTATCTAATATACAAGCCCCGAGGGGAAGAGAAGGCTCCCTGAGTCTCAGGGTTAAGCCCATTCCCCACAGAAACTACTGCTCAGAGATCCCTCCTGGTCTGACAGAATCTCTGGCTGGATTACAGAAGATACAGGAGTCAGTGAGAACTAAACCTTCGGATCCAACATGGACAATCTGAGAAGTCTTGGATCTGATCCCTCTGAAGCCGTAGGGCAGACTGGAGTAGGAGTAACAACAGTGGTTTGAAATGGTCCAAAGCTCATGGGTCCACAATGGATACAGAGCCAGAACAACTCCCAAAAGAATTTAGGTCATCATTCTGTCCACGTCTGTTTCGGACAGGCTTCCAGTAGATCTGAAGGATGATGAGGTTGATGGGAGGTCTCAAAGCCCTACAAGGCATGTCTTGAAGGAATTGAGAATGTTCAGGTTATCAGCTTCTGGGAGAATCTAGGTTGCCTTCGAGAAGGGGACTTAGTGGAACAGCGAGCTGCATCAGAGGATGTAGCTGGATTAGAGTTTTTCGGAATTTTAGAAGGTGGAGCCAAAGCGGTAAGAGAGTGAGGAGAGTGGTCAGGGGAATGCTTCTTTGGCTCTTTAGATTTTTCTATGATCTTTTCCCCTTTGTCTTCTTTAGGTTTATCTGTGGGCTTCTTCGGGGAAGGGGAAGCTCTAGATACAAATGAGGATGAAGACAACAAACCTTTTAACAGCAGCTTATTCCTGCAGAGCTCTATATGTATATCAGAGCTCTATGGTTAAAACCTTAACCAATATCACATTCGACATCAGGATAAAAAAAAAGAAAAACAAGATGGCACCGCAAATATTTTCCTGCTGTTTGGTGTTCAAAAGGAATTGCTGAATATTCGGCAATTCACTGTATGCAACCTGACACTGAATTATTCACAATTAAGAAATTTTGTTGAGATCCTAGCTGGGGGAGCAGCAGCTCTCAGCAGCAGAAGTGGACAAAGGCATCACAAAAGGGGGAAGCAGGTTGGAGCACTTGTCAGGTTGAGACAGTGGGGTTTTCAAATTTTACATCTGACAGACCTCCGTTCTCAATGCAGTAAGACGGATGAACTGTTACTTCTCAATGAAACTCACAAGGACTTTTCACTTTCTTCTGTAGTGTTTCACAGAAAACTGGCTAAGAAAAAGGTTGAGCATATCTTCCCAGGCTTCTGACAAAGGTTCTTGCCTTCCCCAGAGTGCCTTTTTTAGGAAAAGTGATGAAGTCAAAACTGCCAACATACAAATTTCAACAAAATGCAAATTAAAGTCATGCTGCTAAATGCTAAGAGTCTAAACATGAGACTGCACTCACTGCAAGGATTCTTAACCCTGGAAGATGCTGACATTTGCGCAGTCAGAGAAACCTGGTTCAAAGCTGCGGAGAGCACCCCAGCCTTACCTGGTTACTCATCATGTCATGCATTCAGACCCCAAACTATGGGCAGCAAAGCCAAAGGAGGAGTTTCAATATAAATTAATGACATACACCTCCAGGCTGGTCAAACAGTATGACGCAGAGGAAACACTCCAGGTGCAACTAACCACTGACCAGACCCCTACAGGCCCCCAAATTTGAGTCAAGATGCCCACTCTGCCTATCTGCACCTCTTCAAATCTATTAATATTCAACACTTTATTCTTATCCTGGGCGACTAACTACCCAAACAAGCTGGAAGAACTACTCATGCCAGAACACAAATGTCCAGAGATTCCTCGATTTTGTCAATGCAAATTCCTTGAAAGAACTAGTTGATACCCCCACAAGAGGTGCTATATTGGTATTAACTAACATGAACAACCACTGCAGCATCCCTACAGTATCATCCTTCCTGGTAGTTTCTGACCATAAAGTGGTCACTTTTGAACTCACCATCTCCCCCAACCCCCCTCTAGCTAAAGTCAAACAAAAAAACTTCTCCAAAACTGATTACAACCTCCTGAGGGATGGTATAACCAGCTTCACAGCCCCCTCCCCCTCTGTAGGAACTGACACCAATGTCCAAATTACACCAAAGTACTATATGAGCATTTATAAAGATGCACGGAATCAGGAATACCCAACAGGACAAAATCATTCTCCGTAAGGAAGAGTAAACCTGTCTGGTGGAAATCTGCAATAAATAAACTCTAACAAAAGAAAAAAAATGCTATCCAGGACCAAGAAGGAGCAGGTACCCAATTGGAAGCAATCTCTCCTTAGCCTGAACAAGCAAACAAGAGCACTAGTGAAATCCTCCAAAGCAAACTTCATGTCCAGATTGGCCACATCTACTACAGACAATCATAAGGCCTTCTTCACATACGTCCGCAATCTCAAAGGAAGCACCCAGATCTGCTCAGAACTGGTTGTCAAGGACACCACATACACAAATGCCATAGATATAGCCAACCTGCTGGCTGACAGATTCAGTGAAAACTTCATCCCTCTGTCCACCATCAGTAAATCTGGACATCCCCAGTATCTGCCCCCTTCCCCTTATATCTAGGGAACAGGTCATCACTGCCCACTCAAAGGCAAAAAATACAGCCGCCATAGGACCCCCCAGGCTGCATCCTAACTCAGGCAGGAACTAGTAGCACCATTAGGCGCCCTATTCAACCAAAGCCTGAGAACTGGTTTCGTCCCAGCTATGTGGAGGACAGTCACGATCATCCCTTTGCACAAAGGTGGAGTGTCCACCAATCCAAGAAATTACAGACCCATCAGCCTAGTTAGCCTGATCTGCAAGGCCATGGAACAGATCATGGACCTCATTAACAAGGACATTGGCAACCTCCAAACACTCAATCCCACTCAGTTTGGCTTCATCAAGGAGAGGTAATGTTTGTTAAATTTGGTCGACTTCTTTGAGACAGTCACCAAAGCCATGGACGTGGGGAAGACTATGCACACTGCCTACTCTGACCTGGCCAAAGCCATCGACACTATTCCCCACTCGGGCATAATAAACTCTCCTAACTAGGCATTGACCTTATGTTACCAGATGGGTCGCAAACCGGCTTACTGATAGAACCCACAGTCAAAATTGGGGAAGCCACCTCAAGCAGTACACCCGCAACAAGTGATGTACCGCAGGGACTGGTCTTGGGGCCTCTGTTATTTGGGATATACTTTTCTAAGGTGCAGGCCAAAACCAGTGGGCTGCGGCTGACCAAGTTTGCAGATGACTGCAAGCTGGGCACTGTCAACAATTTCCCTAGTGATGTGAACATCCTCCATTAGGGTCTCACCAAACAAATGACTGCTGCCTGAAACATGGTCTCATGCCAAATACCAAAAAAATACATCATCATCCCCTTTGGGGACAGTGACATACCCACAAATTATCACATTAATAACGATGTCCTATGCACACAATCAGTTGCGAGGGATTTGGGCACCCAGGTTGATCGCAACCTGACTTTTGACCTCCATTTTGCTTCCGTTGTACGGAAAGCTTTCTACATGGCCCATCTCATAAGTAAGAGTAACTCATCCAGGGTCAAGGAAGTCATAACATCCCTGTATTCTTCCCTTATAAGGCCCACTATTGAGTACAAAGCCTCTTTTGGCATGTACCTCGCAAAGCACATGCAGAAGCTGGAGAGACCACAGAGGTTCCTCACCAGGAGAGGCCAGGGTCTCAAACTTCTACCATATACAGATAGGCTAAAAGCCCTGTACTTCTACTCAGTTTCATACAGACTCCTCACAGGTGATCTCTATATGGCATACAAAGCAATCTCAGACCCCACCTTGATGGAACTGCTGCATATCTGCAAGTCAAGCTCCACTTAAGTAACTCGCACGTGCAACCTCAACCTGGTCTGTGACATCAACAGGACTTGCTGGCAGGACAGATGTGTGTCCCAGAGACTTCCCGCATCTGTGGAATTGACTCCCTATCCAAGTCAAGCAGAGTACTTCATTATCCCTTTTTAAGCGCAACCTGGACAATGGCATGGGAAGCAGAAAATACACCCCCAGGACCCCCCCCCCCCGTGTCCCTGCTGGCCAAGGGCATCGGGAGATGACTTGTCTAAACATGAGCTGAACTCTTGGCTAGTCTTATAAGGGCCTCAGGGCCAATAGCTTTGTAACTTCCTATGATCCTATAAACAAACCTGTTCTGGACTCTGCATTATATCTGCCCAGCTTTCAATATTACAGAGCAGGCAGAGTATTGGTGATATCAGGGAAGAGCAAGTTAGGTGCAATCTGCTTTTATATCAATGAAGGTTGGTGTACTGATATCACGGTGTTAAGTAAAATGTGCTGCCCTGACTTAGAAACTTTTTTTGTTAATTTTAGACCATTTTGTTCACCTTGGGAGTTCTCTTCATTTGTTCTGGTTAGTCAAGTGGTGCAGGAATGAAACCAAGAAATCAGGAACCTTAGTGTAATAGGCTTTTAGTTGCCGCTTTCGTAAAAACTTCTTCAGAAATACAATAAATAAAATCACACAGCATATATACACATTTGTCCAATAAAAATAATCAAACAATTAAACAATTTAAGTACCAAGTTGATAAAAATTAGGTCTTAAAGAACTTTTAACTTGCGTGCCTTCAAAAAACACTTTATACTTAGCATCTTTCAGACTTGGGAACACATCGGCTTTTAACCTATGTTGCCATTGTACCTCTCTCATTTCAAGTTGATTTTTATATTCTCCCCCTCTCCAGTCTTCAGGGACATATTCAAGTAACCCAAAATTAAATTTCTTCAAATTACTACATAATATAGAATGTCTATAAAGTGCACTATTTTCATTTTTAGTTTTTAAAGCGTACAGGTGTTCCCTAATCCTCTTACAAAGATTCCTTGTAGTCATTCCAACATAAAAACTAAAACATGCAGAACACAGAGTGATGTTTATTACTCCCACAGTATCACAGCAATATCTTCCATTGACCTTAATGGTATATGACAGATGCTGTAAACCAATATATGGACCCTCATGAATGAACCTACAAACATCGCATCCATGACATTTGTAGGTCCCCATAGCCTTATTACTAACAGGTGGTACAATTTTATTATCACCCTTGTTTTCTAGCATGGAATTGAAGCATTTACCCTTTTTATATACAAATTTAGGGCTGTCGCCCATAACAAATCCTAAATCCTGATTCCCTGAAATATTTTTCCAATTATTTTGTATAATCCTTCTTATACTAGTACTGTCTGATATCATTTCTAGACAATAAAAAGGAACATTACCACTTTTATTAGTATAATCCAGGCCATAACTTTTCTGGGTCTTAAAACCTACTTTAAGAATAAGCATACATTTAAAACTTCTTTTACTAAATATTTCTTTTGCTGAAGTTTAAATAATATGATTTGGGGTACCCCCATCTTTAAATAATGAGGAAATATATTTAATCTCCCATAAAAAAAATCTTCATCTATACTAGTCATGCGTGATGCACGAATGAATTGTCCCCCTTGGAATATTCATTTTCATGAACAAGGGGTGATTGCTGGTGTAAGGGAGGTAACCATTAGAAAATGTGGGCTTTCTATAAATTTTACTGAAATTCAGAACTGTCCTTACACCATTTCAATTTCACATTAAGAAAAGATGCATTGTGTCCACAATCTCCCACAGTAAATTGGAGAAATGAAGTAGTGGTGTTAAGTAAATTCATAAAATCACCACATTTAACCTCTTTTTTAATAATAAAAAAAGGTTGTCAACAAAACATCTATAAAAGACCACATTTTCATAACCTGGAATCTTTGCCATTACTTCCCTTTCCCACCAACCTTAGACCAAACTGGCATAAGCGGGGTCTACAGTTGCCCCCATAGCTATGCCTTTGGTTGGTTTGTAATATTTTTTATTGAGCTGAAAAAAAAAAGTATTAGTCAATAAATAGTCCAATACAAGACAATATAAATTGACTTCCTTGTTTTCAAACTCGATATATTTGTCCAAATAGAACCTGACAAATTCCAAACCATCTGTGTCTGGAATAGATGTAAATAATACAGCAATATCGACTGTCAGAATGTAACAATCATGAGCTGAACACATAGTGCCTAAACTAAAAGTTCTAATATTATCCAGGAAATCCCATGAGTCCTTGATAAAAGATGGTGGTAATTGCATTACAGGGTTCAATACAGAATTTAAATATACGGAGATGCCTTCTGTGATACTGCCAGAGGCAGAGACAATAAGCCTAAAGGGGGGGGGGGGTTACTGAATTTTTATAGATCTTTGGTATGCTCAACAAAACACCAGTCCTTGGATTTTCATTCATCATAAAATTATACATCTCAGAAGTAATATCTGCATTCATTAAACAGTCATATAACATACTTAATGTACTTATAACTATCATGTACATCATTTATAGATACTTCTTGATATTCATCAGGGTGGTTCAACATACTTTCCATCATCTCATTATATAGAACAACGTTCATTACTACAATCCCCCTCCCTTATCTGCATTCATAAATCTCAATTCCTTCTGCTTTTGTACATCACTGATTGCATCTATGTCTTCCTTGGACAAGTTATAAAACTTATCACATACTTTATTAGACAGGCACTTCCTAATATCATCTTCATATACCTTCTCAAAAACTTTTAAAGTATACTGTAATGGTGGGAGGATGATGGTTTTCTTGTAAGGAATCTTTGTAAGAGGATTAGGGAACACCTGTACACTTTAAAAACTAAAGAAAAAAATAATGCACTTTATAGACATTCTATATTATATTTAATGTTGGGGTACCTGAACACGTCCCTGAAGACTGGAGAGGGGGAGAATATAAAAATCAAGTTGAAATGAGGGAGGTAGAATGGCAACTTAGGTTAAGAGCCGATGTGCCCCCAGGTCTAAATGATACTATAAATAGAAAGTGTTTTGTGAAGGCACGCAAGTTACAAGTTATTTAAGAACTAATTTTTATCAAATTGGTATTTAAATTGATTGATTGATTAATTTTATTGGATGAATATGTGTATATATGCTATGTGATTTTTATTGCTTTGTATTTCTGAAGAAGTTTTTACAAAAGTGGCAATTAAAAGCTTATTATGCTAAGATTCCTGATTTCTTAGTTTTGTTCCTGCACCACTTGACTTTTTTTTATTTTTGGTCTTCATTTGGTTAAGACTTCAGGTTCTGCCAGTTTTTTTTTTCATTGTTCTGGTTAGTGTTTATATTCCACCTAAAGCCAGAGTGTGGCGCTACAAAAGCTGCCTGATCAGATAATGTGCACAGAGCAGAATTACCTGAACTCCTTTCTAATTAATTATTCTAGGGGATTTTAAAAAGGCAGTCTCAGCCATGAACTTCCTAAATTTACACAGCATACAAAGTGCCCTACCAGAGACAGGAACATACAGGATCACTGTTATACAGTGTTAAAATATGCTTACTGTGTGTCCCCCATGCAGCTTTGGGCTTTTCTGACCACTGATTAATTTGCTTCCTACCTATAACAGCAAGTTAAAATTTGCTAAACCTGTGATCAATACTGAGAGAAGGTTGACTAATGCAGCAAAGCTGAAGCTGCAAGCCTGCTTTCATTGTAGTTGGAGTGTTTTTGAAGATTCTGCAGCTAACTTGGATGAACCGGCAGACACAGTAACATCTTGTGTTAGCTTCTGTTGCGTCTCTCCACCAAGACCTTAACCACAAACCTTGGTTCACTGCTAAACTTAAGTAGCTTAGTCAAGTCAAGGAAGATGCCTATAGAAGTTGGGATAGAACACTTTTTAGATGTGCAAGGAACACACTGACAAAAGAATCAAAGTGGCTCAAAACAACTATTCTGCAAAGCTGAAAAAACTGTTTTTAGCCAATGATCCTGCAACAGTGTGGAAAGGTCTACAAAACATTACAAATTGCAGGAAACCATCCCCCTATGCTGCAGCTAATTGCCAGCTGGCTGATGACTTGTTTTTTTTTTACTCCTGGTTGATAAGCTTCAGGCTACAAATTATGCTGTTGTCGACTCTCTCTTCCACATATTCTCACATTCAACCTAAATTAATTATCTCTGAAGAGGATGTGTGCCATTTTTTTTAAAAGACAGCACACTAAGAAAGCAGCAGTTCCAGATGTGGACTCACTCTCGTTTAAAAATATGTGCTGATCAACTAGCTCCGTTTTTTACTCAGATTTTTAATAAATCATTAGAGCTGTCTGAAGTTCCTTATGCATCAAACAAGCCACAATCATTCCAGTCCCTAACAAATACAGTATAACAGGACAGAATGACTACATGCCTGTTGATTTGACATCAGTGGTCATGAATACTTTTGAGAAGCTGGTGTTAGCCCACTTGAAGGACATTACAGCTCTATTGTTGGACCCACTTTAGTTTGGTTATAGAGAGAACCCATCAGTGGATGATGCAGTTAATATGGATCTGCAACATCTTGACAACCCAGGGACATATGCAAGGATTATGTTTGTGGACTTCAGCTCTGCGTTTAACACAATAATTCTGGAACTTCTGAACTTAAAACAAAGAGTGAGGTCACACAGAAAAAACAAACAGTAAAAACTAAATGAAAACTCCAGCCAAGCTGGAACTTCCACTGAGTGACCTCTCAAACCTCTTGTATCAGATATCAGAGGCACATGGGATATATGTAAATGACCCTTATGAACATCAGGTGTTTCAGCTATATGGCGATTCTGAATGCCCATGACTTTTTTCTTTTTAAGTCATTTTGATGGACAATTTCAGACCAATAAAGCCAAACCTCACTAGCTGTGGATATGCATATTTCGGCCTTATGACCTCATCAGCACAGCACAAGCAGAGTGTTTGACTAAGCATAAGAAACACAGGGTTGTTATACCCAGCTGTTGTCCATTACCATTAGGG